>NC_089582.1:12297070-12537070 GCF_019320115.1 Miscanthus floridulus | reverse complement strand
TAGAACCAATGGGTAATGGCCTGTGTTTCCTACGCTGGTCCATTGGTCTTCTCTTGAAAATTGGATTGGGTACTCTGACCAATTGAGATATCTTGGTGTAGCAGGTTCTGCTGCCATGATGGTTCGTAACGCTAGTTTTTCTTGATGTTTGCTTCTGGAATCTGAAACCCCGGCAAAGATTACTGCCACTATCCCTCTGGATTTTTGGAATCCCTTGTCTTCATGGTTGTCTCCTTCTTTTTTCTGATTGTCTTCTTTATTGTTTCCCGTGCTATCTTTTCTAGTGTATCTTTCGTTGAAGGTGTAGCAATTTCCGATGGTGTGTTTTCCATTGGGGTGCAAGGGGCAATGTATGTTCTCAATGTCATCATATCTTCTAGGCTTGGTAAATTTCTTTGATTTGTCAGCCATTGCTACTGTGTTGTCTGAACCTCGCTTTCTCTCTTGATGTCTGTTGTTTTGAGGATTTTGCCTGTCCAGGTTGTCTCTATTGTTTCTATCCAGGAATCTTTCTCTTATTTTTTCCTCTGCAATAATCATCGTTTCTACTGTTCTTCTGAATTCTTCATTGTTTCTTGGGTTTTCTTTGTAGAAGTCTTGAAATTGCCACCTAGCCATGATTTCGTGAGAGAAAGCTTTGATTACTTCTCGTTGTGTGATGTCATGTACTTGAGCTCATAGTTCGCCAAATCATCGATAGTAATTTCTGAGACTTTCACCTCCTTTCTGCTTGAGTCCTTTTAATTCTGCGTGGGTGATTGGATGTGTAATAATTCCCATGAAATTTTTATAGAAAGCTCTTTGCAAGTCTTCCCAATTTTTGATTGATCCTGGATTCAATTTGTTAAACCATTGAAGTGGCATGGTTTCTAGGGCCATGGGAAAGAACAAGGTTTTGATGTCATTGTCTCCCCCAGCTAATTCAATCGATTGTGAGTAAATCCTGAGCCATTGCTTTGGTTCGGTCTTGCCATCGTACTTGGAGTGGTTGGATGGTTTGAACTTGTGAGGTAGTCGTATTGAAGCAAGTCTGTTTGCAAAACAGGGGAATCTATCGTGCGTTCTGGTTTCCGTATATTCTGATTATGCGCCCCCTTCTTACCAACTGTCGTCTTGGTGAGAGTAGTTCTGCATGGCTGTCCGAGTAGGTGCTTTGCTCCTGGCCTTTCTTGGTTGCTCGACTTGGTTGTTTTGACTGTGATTTCTTCGACTCTCTTCGTTGTGACTTCCACTTGGTCCAAGTCTTTCGAAAGCGGACTTCCTTTGATTTTGATCTTCCTGTTCATGAGATGTTGCTCTTCCGTCGTGCGTCCTAAGGACTGTTGATCGAAGGAATTCCTGGAGCTGTTCTTGTTTTTCATTGGGATGTGAAGTTGCTCTGAGTTCTTCTAATGCTTCTCGGATCTTATCGTAGGGTGTATTCGCTGCTCGTCCTTCCTTGACCTCTCGTTCTGATTTTCTTCTATTGTACTCGGCTAGGTCTGATTCATATTTGATCCAAGTGTCCTTTTGTTGTTTAGCACGGCGTTGACGTCCTTGTTTCAATTTGTTCTTTCTTTCTCTCGCTTGCCTCTGACTCTCAGTCTCACCATCGTGCCCCTAGATAAACGATGATATGTTGGACTCGGATTCATCTGAAGACCTTACGTCGGGTGCTTCTGGGGGGATCAATGGTGATCGAGGGCGGCGAATCATGAATACTTCTCTAGCATGATTTATTCTGCCATCGTCGTTGATTTCTGTACTGCCAGAGCTGTTGACAACTTCAGTAGAGGTTTCAAAGTCATAGATTGAATCTCCTTCTTGGTAGGGTAGAATTGTTGTTGTTGTATCGTCGACTAGTTGGGTGCCGTCGTCCTTAGGAACGGTACCTGGCCAGTGAATAATGCAGTCTTGAGATGTTATGGTTAAAATGAGACCTTCCTAGGCTCCCTTCAGTGGCATTCTAAGCATGGGATGAGTGGATCCTTCAGGCCATGTCTGATAAGATGTTGCCATGTTGTGTAGTCCGAACGGAAGAGGACCCGACTTCTTTGAAGTACTCTGGGTGTACTCCGAGTAGTATTCTTGACAGGTTGACGTCATGTTCCGGAGCTTTGTCAAAAAAGAACTCGGTTTTCCGAAAGAACTCGGATAAGACTTCATTTCGGAAGCAGAACTTGAGTTTGAATCGGATGTGTGAAGTCGTGAAATCTGAGTCGGATTGGACATTACAAGCTGTGCGAATCTTCCGGTCAGCTGATCTGTTGTTGTCGCCGAAATTGAAAAGTCCTAATGATGATCTGAATCTTTGAGGAGACAGCCTTGGAGCTTGCCATCGTCGCCTGCCTCGCAGATCCATGAATCGAAGATGAAGGTCGATCCCTTGCATTCTTGTCCTGCTCGGCCACGAGGCGATTCATCACCGCCAGGGCCTTATTCTTTGGCAGCAGAACCGGACTGTCTTTGAAGACTAGCCCCCTCGGCTAGTCCCAACATCGCAAAAGTGAGTATCAAAAAAAATGGAGATCCAGGAAAAAGAAAGAGCACGGGAGAAGAAGGCTTACAAATTTGAAGAACCCAGGTTCTGACTGCATTGGGGGATGTCTGGGCACCGGATACACAATGTTGAGGATGCCGCCTGTGGAATCCTTTGTCGGCTCCGTCGCCTCCTTAATGCGCTGCACCACTTCCGAGAAAGGGAGCACCTCGTCAACAAGCACCGTCCCCTCGAACGACATCCCGGGCATCATCCGATGCAGGGGAAGCGCGCGCGCCATCAGTGGCGCCACCCTCCTCGCATGATAGGCGCCGATAATCCCTACCCCCTTTACGCCCTATTCCTTCAGGACTTGGAGGGCAGAAAGAAGGTCAGAAAGGTGTTTCTTGTCTTTGAACTGGATGCCCCAAGCCTACGACTCTGGAGCCTCTTCAATAAGGCGCCCGGTGTACCTCGGCAGGGTGGCACTCACATCATCCCTGACATAAAACCACTGCGAGTGCCATCCCTTGTTAGAGGTCGCTAGATGCATGAACGGGTAACACCTCAACCGGGTATGGTGTAGATGAACGCTGGCACATCCCATCGGCACGCTCACATCCTTCCCCCCAATCTTTCTCTTCAACAAACTAACGGTAAAGAAATACCGCCATAGATCAAAATGAGGATCGATCCCCAGGAAACCCTCGCACAGGGCAACAAACGCCACCATATGTTGAACCCCGTTGGGAGTTTGATGTTGCAGCTCCACCTCATAATAATCCAGCAGCCCCTGAAGGAATCTATGTGCGGGTACCGCAAATCTCCGCTCATGGAAGATGGCGAAAGACACAACATACCCTTCGGGTGGCGCTGGCTCACCCTCGTCACTAGGTAGCAGCCACTCCTGGATGGCGGACAATGGACAGAGAAGGCCACGGTGGATGAGGCCCTCCAAATGCCGAGAGGTGATGCTAGATCTGCCCCACAACTCCATTAAAGCGATTGGGGAGAAAGGTGGGCGCGAGCTCGACGGCAGCTACAAGGCAGGCACAAGCTTGACAGCGGCTGCAACACGGATGCAAGCCAGTCGATGGTGGTGGTGCGGGCACAGGAGGCTGGGGCGATTGGTGGTGGATGTTTTAGACGCAAAGGCAAGGGAGCGAAATATGGAGCCTTGGGGGCGAACCCTGTGGTTTTATAGGGGCGACAGATGCAAGAAGGGCAACCGCCCGCCTCGATCTCCGGGCCTACCACATGCACCACCATGTCACATCGTGGGACACGTGCCCGCAGTCCCTATCCTCTCCCACCAAAAATCATGGTGGACGGTTCACCTTCCCCAGGCGAATCCGGACTCTCTACCCACCTAGGAAACGCAAGTCACGAAGACTTTTTTCTCTTTGGCCCACCTAGGGCCCAGAAGCTCGACGGCTGGCCCAACTGAGGATGGGTCCACGAACGATCCGAAATCAAGGGCGAAGTATTACTGGGATCTCAGTCCACGATCAAGCCCTAGTTAGGTTAGCCCTGAATGAGATCCCCGCGAACGGGATACCATGATCCCCTCGAAAAAATATCCAGTTGACAAAAAACTAAGTCCTTCAGCCTTACCCGCGAAGGGTCTGATACAACCCCCAGGGCGACCCTACTCGAATCACCCGTGGGCTACACCCATCGGGTGCGCTCGCGCGCACCCTCTGGCAAAGTAACTCCGATGAAATCAAAAACACCCTATAGGCGGTTCTATTCAAATCACCTAGAGGCTCAAGGGCTACTATCGGGGACCCAATACTGGGGTACCCCAGGAGGTGGAACCAATAACCATCGAATGTTAAAAACTTATGGATGGACAAGGACGCCGCTACGTTCCTTGCCCAAATGACGGAAGTTTGGTCCCGTCTTGCCCGACGCCTTTAGGCTAGCCCCGCCTCGCCCGAGGGCTAAGGGCTAGTCTCCGCCTCACCCGACGTCTTTGGGCCAGCCTCGCCTCGCCCGAGGGCTAAGGGCTGGCCTCCGTTCCACCCGACACCTTCGGGATAGCTCTGCCTCGCTCGAGGGCTGAAGGCTAGTCTCCGCCTCACTCGACGCCTTTGGGACAACTCCGCCTCCCCTGAGGGTTGAGGGATAGACTCCGCCTTGCCTGACCCCCGGGGGGTGGGCTTGGTCATGCCCAAGGGATAAGGACTAGACTTTGTCTCACCCGACGACCGAGGACGAACCTCGCCGCATTCGATGTCCAAAGACCGGTTTCATCTTACCTGATAACTTCTCCCTCGTTCCCTCATGATGATGGGTACAGAGCAAGACAAGACGTTTGGGTCAACCACAGCTTCAAGGACCATACCCTGCGCCCCGGTAGGAAAGGTACTGCTAGGGAGCGACTGGACGGGTGCTTTAGACCCTTCTGGGCGTCGTAGAGCCCAAAATGTATTGCAGGCATGTGTTCCTCGCCCTGTAGAGTTGTAGGCGCCGCCTTCAGCTCTGGGACACGGAACCCGACGAAGATATACGACAACCACTACACTCCAGAAAAGGATTTGTGATCTCCACGAAGGATGGACATACCGTCACCACGTTATGGACCCAAGGGAGTGGCGCCTGCTCCCCGACCCCTCGAGTCCACCAAATCAAAGGACCTTGCCCACAGTGCTACTCCGGACCCCGACCCCACGTCCCTCCGATAGAGACTCATAGGAGTTAGAAGGCGTGCGGAGCAAGGCTGGGCAAGGTTCATAAGTCAAAACCACTGTACTACAGCCCATACCCTACGCAGGGCAGTATTCTGCAAACATCCTGACATTCTATAGGGGCATCAATAGTATTGTAGACGCTTATCATGCTTCGCACTCATCAGAATGAGAAACTAGGCTGGGTAGACGTGAGCCACAAGACTAGGTAGAGTACGCATCCTAAGCCCTCACCCTTGTAAAGCTAGCCCCTTCATCTATAAAAGGGGATGCGCTTCCTCCAACTGGGGGACGGACCGAACGACACGAGACACACACACACACAGTCAAGTTGCTACCAAGCTCTTGGCCTCCTTTCGACCCTTCTATTAGAGACTTGGGACATGTCCCTCTCTCGATCGTTTGTATCCCCTACTACGAACCATTCACGGTGCTAATAACACGAGCAGCAACAAACTGGATGTAGCGATATTTAGCCCAAACCAGTATAAATCTTGTGTCCTTTAGCACACCATCCTAGCCTAACGCGCATTACTATAAATTTATTTGCTGGTGCTTGTACGAAACACTGACACCATGATTCCGTGAGAGAAAGCTTCGATTACTTCTCATTGTGTGATGTCATGTACTTGAGCTCGTAGTTCGTCAAATCATCGATAGTAATTTCTGAGACTTTCACCTCCTTTTTGCTTGAGTCCTTTTAACTCTGTGTTGGTGATTGGGTGTGTAATAATACCCGCGAAGTTTTCACAGAAAGCTCTTTGCAAGTCTTCCCAATTTCTGATTGATCCTAGATTCAATTTGTCAAACCATTGAAGTGGCATGGTTTCTAGGGCCATGGGAAAGAACAAGGTTTTGATGTCATCATCTCCTTCAGCCAATTCAATTGATTATGAGTAAATCCTGAGCCATTGCTTTAGTTCAGTCTTGCCATCATACTTGGAGTGGTTGGACGGTTTGAACTTGTGAGGTAGTCGTATTGAAGCAAGTCTATTTGCGAAACAAGGGAATCTATCGTGCATTCTGGCTTCTGTGTATTCTGATTCGACACCCCCTTCTCGCCAACTGTCGTCTTGGTGAGAGTAGTTCTACGTGGCTGTCCGAGTAGGTGCTTTGCTTCTGTCCTTTCTTGGTTGTTCGACTCGGTTGTTTTGATTATGATTTCTTCGGCTCTCTCCGTTGTGACTTCCACTTGGTCTAAGTCTTTCGAAAGCGAACTTCCTTTGATTTTGATCTCCCTGTTCATGAGATGTTGCCCTTCCATCGTGCTTCCTAAGGACTGTTGATCAGAGAAAGTCCTGGAGCTGTTCTTGTTTTTCATTGGGATATGAGGTCGCCCCGAGTTCTTCTAGTGCTTCTCGGATCTTATCGTAGGGTGTATTCGCTGCTCGTCCTTCTTCGACCTCTCGCTCTGATTTTCTTCTGTTGTACTCGGCTAGATCTGACTCATATTTAATCCAGGTGTCCTTTCGCTGCTTAGCACGGCGTTGACGTCCTTGTTTCAATTTGTTCTTTCTTTCTCTTGCTTGCCTCTGGCTCTCAGTCTCATCATCGTGCCCCTGGATAAATGGTGATATGTTGGATTTGGATTCATCTGAAGACCTCACGTCGGGTACTTCTGGGGGGATCAATGGTGATCGAGGATGGCGAATCATGAATACTTCTCTAGCGTGAGTTGTTCTGTCATCGTCATTGATTTCCATACTGCCAGAGCTGTCGATAACTTCAGTAGAGGTTTCAAGGTCATAGATTGAATCTCCTTCTTGGTAGGGTAGAGTTGCTATTGTCGTATCGTCGACTAGTTGGGTGACGTCATCCTTAGGAATGGTACCTGGCTAGTGAACGATGCAGTCTTGAGATGTTATAGTTAAAACGAGAGCTTCCTAGGCTCCCTTCAGTGGCATTCTAAGCACTAGATCAAGGAATCCTTCGGGCCGTGTCTGATAAGATGTTGCCATGTTGTGGAGTTCGAACGGAAAAGGACCCGACTTCTTTGAAGTACTCTGGGTGTACTCTGAGTAGTATTCTTGACAGGTTGACGTCATGTTCCGGAGCTTTGTCAAAAAAGAACTCAGTTTTCCGAAAGAACTCGGATAAGACTTCATTTCAAAAGCGGAACTTGAGTTTGAATCGGATGTGTGAAGTCGTGAAATCTGAGTCGGATTGGACATTACGAGCTGTGCGAATCTTCCGATCAGCTGATCTGTTGTTGTCGCCGAAATTGAAAAGTCCTGATGATGATCTGAATCTTTGAGGAGACAGCCTTGGAGCTTGCCATCGTCGCCTGCCTCGCAGATCCATGAACCGAAGATGAAGGTTGATCCCTTCGAGAAGATCATGTTGTCGAGGTCCATCAAGTTCTCGGATGCAAAGTCACCGAAATCCCCTACCTGGCGCGCTAGCTGTCGATGTTTGACCACCGATAGCCTACCACGGGGGTACCTGGGGCAGTATGTTCGGGCTTCAGCGTATGCAGAACTCGACGGTTAACGCAAGAGACAGTCGATTTATCCTGGTTCGGACCCTCGATCTTTGATCGAGTAATAGCCCTACGCCTAGTCGGCATTAGCCTTTGCGTTGGATTGATCGTAAAGTGTTGTGTTGTACAATTGTTGTCTTCCACCCCTGATTCAAGGAGCCCTGCCCTCCTTTATATAGTCAGGAGGCCAGAGTCCTAGTCGGTTTACAGTGAGAGTTCCTAGTAGGATTATAGGATAATACTACTACTAAGATTATAGGGGAAGAATCCTAGTTAGGCTAGTTCTTCTCTCTTCCTTGTGGGGTACCCCATGGGTCCCGCACCGACACACGCTTACATGCAAAACATTAAACGGCGTGTAGACAATGAAATAGGCTATGGGTTGTATAATCTATCTTGTTACCGGTCTGTATGATAAATTCGATATGCTTACAGACGGCCCTTTGTTTGTGGGTTGTACATGCCCTAACAGAGAGAGGCGGAGAGAATGAACGTTTGGCCCCACGCCCTGTCAGCTGCCAACACGGCGTCGGTCTCCCGTCTCCACTTTTGTGGCGGAGTTTCTATGCCCGCCTCCCACCATCTCCGAAGTTGATCTCCTCAGCCTTAGTAGTTGCACTCATGCCAAACGTGCGCCTTGCCTTCATCCGATGACGATGACAATGTCGGCGTAGACTGGTTGAGCACGCTTCCTGAAGCAACATTGTAAAAAAAGAACTTTTGGAGAAAAAAAGTGGTCTCTTTAATTAAGAGTCAAAAGTTAAAAACCAACTTTTAAAAAAAATCTTCATTAAAACAGATAAGTTATTTAACCATACAGCATAAGCAAGCAGTAGGCCGTTGGTAATGCGCACCTCGATGCTTTTGGTGGTGTTGTTTGAAATTAACAAGCCATGTCATTACAACTAAAAAGCCATAAGTCGCCATCCCAAAGCAAGATTACATAACAAAAATCACAACTTTTGAGAAAAGTGGTGTCTCTAGAGTCAAAAGCCAAAACCAAGTTTTAAAAAAGCCTTGACTACAACAAAGTCATTTAACCATAAAGCATAACTAAACGGTAGACGTGTCCAAATGAGGATGATATTAGAGGGAGACTAAGATTCCTTTACTGGTATTGTCTGGAATTGACGAGCCGACAGATGAGGGAGTACAACAAAAAACCTAACTGTGGACACTTTGGATGGTAAGAGCGCCTTCAAGAGATTGGCCAAATCGTTTTCTAAAGATAACTTTGGCTATTACTAAAAAAACGACTCCTACAGACTCTGTAAATGACTCTAAATTTAGTAGCTCACCATCCCACCTCATTCGCTCTCTACTTTTAGATAGCCTACCTCACTAGCCATCCGGCCTCTTAGTTTTATAGAATCTGTTGGATACTTTTGTCAAATATATTTTAGAGAGTAGTTAAATCAGTAAATTTGGCTAGTCTTTTGGCTAATCTCTTCGAGATGCTCACTAAGAGATTCTTAATTTAATGACAGTGCAGGGTCCTATCGGCAATCAGGTAGCCGACTGGAGAGCAATCAGCAATATATTTTATAGAATTGCAGCAAAAATCTATCCAGTAGCCGATAGGGAACCTATCGGCCAGTCAATTGCCGGCAGCCTACATGTCAGGCAAAAATCACAGTGCAGGGTCCTATTGGCAATCAGATAGCCGACTGGAGAGCAATCAGCAATCTGGGAGCCGATATCTGCACTCGGCAGTTGGCCAACCGATGGGTCTATCGGGCATTGGGAGACAGACCGCACCCACAACCTGCAAGCCACGTCCCTTTTAGAATTTGTTTTATTGATCATGTTTCTTTACTATTTAGATTTTAATATTTCTTTCAACCTACCCAGAACAAAATATCTAAAGACCTCAAAAGACATTGTAAATATCTAAGTAGATGCTAAAAATCAAGCACAACCTATTTTATTTGCGTCTCGCATCATTTTTTAAGGTAATAAGGAATTATATTAAAACTCAACATAGTACATCCCAAAATTAAACTAAGAAAAAATCAAAAATAAACAAGGTACAATATTCTATCTAGATTCCTCCATCGTCTTCTTTCGTAGTGGCTTTCCTCGATGCTGTCGTTGCTCTAGATGAATAAAGTATTGTTGAACACCGAAGCCAGAGTGTAATCCATATGCCAAATCCAATAATCAACTCCAAAACAGTGGACAATCAAATGTGAACCACTCTTTTCGATCGCTAAGGGCACCGTTAAGGTCGCTCACTCACTCCACTGCAGCTGTCGGACTATGTCCACATCACCGCAGGAGTCTTGCATGGACAATCACGCTGTTTGTTTGTTTTTTCTTTTTTCCGCTTCCGTTTGTGTCTTTCGTAATATGGTTCTTGTGTTGTTTTTCTTCCAAATGCCATCTGTTTCAACACCGTGCCGCCCCACCATGTTGCCTCATGTTGCGGATGAGGTCCACATGGTGGTTGCTGCACAATTATCCTAGACTGTCTAGTCGTGGCTGGTGACACCGTACGCGCGTGCTACCTTGGCCGCCGTACTGCCGGTTCAAGCCGTCTCGTCATAATCGCTATTCCTGTGCACGGCTCTGCCGTGCTACCGGGCTCGTGCTGCTAGTTGCATAATAAACCGTGGTTCTGTTACAACGCACGAACATGTTTTGCTGGTATACGAAAAATGTAAAAACGGATGGACGACCGAAATAAAAAAATGCAAAAGGGCAGAACAGAACGGATGCAACACGTATAAGAATGTAAAAACAAAACAACTAAAGTAATTTTGCAAAATTACTAACTTACTAGAGGCTACATCATCTAACTACGTAAATATTACCTAAGTATCAAAATACCTAAAGTATATACTAATTTTTGGATCTAAATCAGTAAAAAGCTGAGCATACAAAAAAGAAAGAAAAAAAAAGGTGTTCTGACGTTAGGAGAGGACCCATCGGCTCCAATAACGGTCACATACCAGACATCAGCAATACATATGCCGATTGGAGCCTATCGGCTGCTGGTTAGCCGACTAGTGCCCTGTCGGCTTCTGGTTTGCCGATTAGCATCCTATCGGCTGCTGGTTAGCCGACTAGAACCCTGTCGGCTTCTGGTTTGCCGACTGGATTCCAAACTTACAATTTCGCTATTACGGCTTCTAGATCTACAGTTAAATATTAAAATAATATTATTTTAGCAAAAAATCATGCACTGGATTCTTTATTTTATGTGGGCCCCACATGTTCCTCTTTGCAGTTGGTCTCGTCAGCCTCAGTAGTTGCACTCTCGCCAAGCTGCTTGGAGCATGCCTTGCCTGAGCGGCAGCGGCCGGCGCGACCTCGGCGCCAAGCCCGTGGCGGCATGGCTCCACGTCGCCGAGCGCCGCATCTCCGGCAGGATCGTATTCACCCACCAGGCGCCCGGGACCGGGAGAGACGCCGTCGCCGACGGCGAAAGGAGATCCGGCCCGCAGCGGCGGCCGCGGCGTCGAGGCCGACGAGCACGCGGAGCAGGACGTCGTCGGGGAGCGCGCGCGCTGAGCCGGTCCCGCGCCGGGGCCGTCCTCCGAGGCCTTGGCGGCGAGCTAGCCGCCGGCGCCGCCGCACAAGCTTGGCGGCTCCATCGGACGAAAGCGAGGGGAAGCCGCGGAACTGAACTGAGGATGGGGAAAAGTTTGGCGCGGCTACCGAGGCAGAGACCAAAATACCAGTAACGTAGTCGTATTTCATACGGAAATACCCGCCATTTGTTTTTTTTATGTCGCAAACTCACAAATCTACTTTTAGGATACCAGCGAGTTTTGGAAATTACCGCTCAAACAAGAATTTTGAGTGTCCCAACAGGCAACAACACGGCATATCATCGAAAGAATCAAAGTGCGTTTTACCATCCAAAGCGTCGTCCACCGTATGATTATGCAACCCGTTCGTTTCAGCTTTTTCGCTCATATCTAACTTATAATTTATGATTTGAACAGTATTTTTTTTTATACCAAACCAACTAGCAGTACTTTAGCCATGGCTTATAAGCCAATTCAGCCGAAACATGCTTCACAAGTAAGCCAATGACTTGTTTGTTTTATAGTAGAGCCATTTAAAAATGAATTTTGGCTTTTGACTCTTGAAATGTACTGCCTCTATACTAAAAAATGAAGTCGTTTTGGACAAGACTTAGATCAAACATTGGGAATATAAATCATGAATAATTTTTTATTTATTGAGTTTGGAAATGTGAAAACCATATGTATAGATTTGTCTTGAAAAATACTTTCACAAAAATTTACATATATCACTTTTTGATAAATATCTTTATAAAAATAAGTAGTCAAAGTTATGCTTTGAAGACCGTGTCGCTATCAAAACGACTTTATTTTTTAGTACGGAGGGAGTAACTTTTTTCAAAAATATTATAAAAGGATGTGACTTTTTTTTGTTGGGCAACCTAACTTTTGGATACCATATCATAGCTCATGGCGTTTTGAGCTAAAGTCTACAATGTCTATTTGCACCTAGTTGATTGTGGTCACCACATTTGTTTCCATAAATTTCTTACTATCTCTACTAATATTTGTAAGGAAACGGCATTTTTTTTTTGCACCTGCGTAGTGTTATTGAAACATAAATACCAGATAATTCATTCCTTTGCGTCTTCCAAAAAGCTATCATGTTACTCTCTCCCCTTATTATTAAAAAATTGTCACTCTTCGTATCTTTGACTTCTTGGTATTTATACTTCGGTAGAGCCGACGATACTTGATCATATAAATCCAATTCTTACGAGCAACTCATCACTCCACACAAACATTACTGCCATAAATTCATTTGCTAGCACTTTGTAAGACTTTCTTGAATAAATATCACCATTGAAGGTACTACATTCCAAATTATAACACATTTTTTGTTTTTCTTAATACATAATAGTTTTTTGCTATGCATTAGATATACACTGTATCTAGATACCTGCACTAAACCAGAGAAAGGGAGAGGGTGAGATCATGTGCCGTTGGATCAAGTTCACAAGGTCCGGATGGTTGCCATCAAATTTGGTTTAGATAAGAATTATATGAGAACAGGTTCCTCTAAAAGAAAATGAGAATAATGTTACCACCCAGTAATAATTGGGGAAAATAATATACAGTAAAACAGGTATTACAAGACAGGCTTATAGCGCAAGGAGTGAATTACTATAGTGTCAAAACAGATATTAAGGGTAAAATTCAGGTGAATTATTCAGCAATACATTCAAGACAGGCTTAGACGGCAGGTCGGCATGCTACATCAAACTCATGCCGTAATTTAACTGAAAAACAACATATTCCCAGACGATGAATCAATACAATGCTCTGAAACCAAAAGCCCACAATTCAGCTGAAACCATGAGGATAGCTACATGGCCTGTCCTTTAAAAGCACGACGTTAATTAACAACAGAAACATCTGTGATCCAGTATCTGTAATCAAAAAAAGATAGATATCAGTATAATGCAAAGTGTCAAATATGAGGCACATGGAACTGCAATATAGAATAGAGATAATAAGTTTCGAATTTGTTTCGGTACAAACATAAGAATACGCTTCAACGAAGTGACTTCTGATGAATGACTCATGGCCGGGACCAAGCAGTATGCTATCATCAGGAGAAAAAAAAAACATTTATCTACACTGGAAGAGAAATGGTTACATCACTGTGGTCAGCCTTCAGAGTTCAGACCAACTCCGACTGCTCAGCAAGTAACAACGCCTCAAGTTCTTCTCTCCGTTTCTCCAGCTCCTGAAACACCATAAAGATAAGTATTCAGGCATCAAAAAAAAAGAAAAAGAAACACCATACAGAATGAGGAAATGAGGAAAGATGAGCTGGCAGTGATGGTGTACAGAACAAAAATTATGCTTGTACCATTTAGGCTGTACCCTTAATTTCAAAACTAAGTGGAGCGATTTTGGCAATACACTATCCAATAGACAGTTGCCTGGCTATGATCAACAAAGAATAGTCGTATATAGCCTCATTTCCTTTTTGCAGGCTGAGGCTGCGTATACATTCTTTTAGAAAATTCTCAGATGCAATTCTCTCGTGAACACATATTTTACTTGATATCATATGGCTTGGGATAATTATAACATAGTATTCTAGTAAAACACTGCAAAACAGGCGATCAGCTACTCTGAGGGGGAAAAGGGGGCACCATCTTTATATAAAACAGGTTTTTATATTTCTAACGAGCTACACTTGGTTTTCAGCTACAGCTACAGATTCTCCTGAACTATCCATGGGAAGCAAAACAAGCAGGACTGCAGGAAAAGAATAATCTTATCACACAGTCACTGAAAGTGGAGTAACTGAAATACTGAAGATCAAACTAAGCCACACTAAGTAAATTTGGGCATAAGCTGCAGAAAGGGTGTCTTACAGACCGAAAGACAATGGGTCAAAACAAAGAAATATCCAATCACTGGATTCCATGCTGTCAGATTTAAAAGAATCAAGTACTTACCTGCAGATCCTTGGCTGCTTGCTCCCGTGATGTCGCTTTCTGCTGCCTTGAACGTTTTAGCACACCAATGCACAATATCCCCTACATATATTCAAAGTTTTTCAGTTAACTACATTTGTGAAGATGCAATAAAAGAAGTCAATGTTGACCATTTGTTTCATCACACATTATAAGATCATACTGTGGTATGATGAACATGAACCTATGATAGACACAGCTGGTAGGGACTTCAAGAATAATCATGATAATATTTCGGGGAGTGTTTGTATGAAATTTGTCAGTCTGTGCTACAAGCATTCAACTGGTTCATAATGCCATGCAGCCTACGAAATAAGGTTGGGTAGTACCTGTACTACTTTTCCCAACAAAAATGACTGAAAATTTCAAAATTATAAAGGCAGCAATGTCCTAAGAGCTTTAGTGCTTAGCCATTTTACAGTGTGGTGTCCAAAATTTCGGAACTATTAATGCAGTTACAGTCTTTCAACACATGAACATCCAAAATTCTCTCTTACCGAGATCACATAGACAGCTCCACATGCAAGAAGCATGTAGCTGGCAATCTCCTGGAGCAAAATCAGATCATTCCTTTCAATACTTGGGTATGCCTTTGTCATGACAGCAACACTGCCAGGAACCAAAAATATGGAGATCAACAAAGGAATAGGTATGTGATACAATTCAGCATGTGCAAGAACAAGTCTCAGAATTCATGACACTGCTTGCAGGCAAGGAATTTAAAATCTAAAATGCTCATGATCTCAACAGTTATAGTGCAGTTGCATATAATTGACACTAGTAATTGGTGCACGTAATGTGAATGTGAAGAGGTCAATCCGGTTAACACCAGCTGGACAACAAGAGTATTACTCTGAATTTATGGTCCAAACACTGAATTGCCAAAATTTTCATCCCAGTATTCTCAAACATCGAACCAAGTGTGCATATGTAACATTATTCTTTCATTTGTAATCACCCAGGTCAAAAACTATGTTATGTTTTGGAAAACCTAGATTAAAAGGAAATACATTTCAGGGTTCAGGCAAAGCTAAGATGATATGCCACATTCAATTAACCAGAAAAGTATTCTCACAACAGTGCACGCTAATATAGATAGGAGAGGTCTGAACACGTGAGGACAACAATGCATCGACAGAAGAATAAAACTGCATGAAACTGAGATTGATATAGCAATTCTATGGCATAAGAGAATGTTGAAATACTGTATGAAGGTTGGAATTGCTCATAACTAACATTAACACAGCACTATTATGGCCTTAATACCAAACTAATGTAGGAAGATTATTTACTGTATGAAGGTTGGAATTGCTCATAACTGACATTAACGCAGCACTACTATGGCCTTAATACCAAACTAATGTATGAAGATTATTGTTGCTCATCAAATCTTGGTCCAGATTTATGGAGAAACCAAGTTTTGGGTTGACATTGGAAGCAGATAATTGTTTTATTTCACAAAACAATTATACTGAACAATACAAATCAATGCCTCGTTGTCACATCTGCAACTTTCTCTGATGTCTATTTTCATATTTTATTGTATTATTTGCAAAAAAAGGATAACAAACACTTCCTATATCTGGATGAGCACCAAGCATAAGTGGTTTACTCAATTATGCATTCAAATGAATATACACAGATTGATTGCAGAGTTTTGGAAACAAAATTCGAGGAAATAGAAACATATGGTCACAAAGAATACTTACAAGATCTGGAGCATTCCCCGTGCAGGCCAGTATTCAAATATCTGATCGCATAACAATTAAAGGCATCACTAAATCAACGAGGCAGTAAAATCAAGAAAATATTAAGCTGGCCTCACTAACTTGCAGAACCTAAGGACCAAAATGCATTTATTGACTGAAACAGTAAAAGCCGATTATGAAAACATCATAACAGAAGAAACCGGTACCTAATAAACTTATAAATATCTTTCCTGGTAAACACAACAGTTTTTTTTTTTTTTTGATAAATGCTAAACACAATAGTTGCAGTCTACCAGTACCAAGTGCCCCAACTGACTAAATTGTGCAGCATTGTATACATCACCTAAAGTTTCACAATCAGTCAGATAGCGACCAAGCAGGCCCCAATTGAATAATCCCGTCGTGTCGGTAACAACATCACAAGGAATTTGCGGCCTCTCACAATCCAAACCAAGCCAAAGGTAGGTTGTACGGCGGAGATAGAAAGCGGAACAACCAACCAACCTTCCCGAAGCGGATGATGAACCCCCACTCGGTTTCGAGGACGGCGGCGAAGAGCGAGAAGACGACCGCGTAGCACCGGAATATGCCCCCGAATATCTGCGGAGGAGCAATTCAACAAACGAATCAGCAGCCCCCCCAGGGCGGGCGTCGGGCGACGACGAGAAGGGGAAAGTCGCACTGGGGCGTGCGGGCCACGCACGTCGGAGCCGGCGCGGAAGGACTGGACGGCGGAGACGACGTTGGCGGCGACGCACAGGAGCGCGGTGGCGGCCGTGACGACGCTGAAGCAGCCGCAGACGATGAGGAGCGGGTCGGAGCCGGCGCGCACGGGCGGCCGTCCCTGCCGCTGCCGCGGCGTGTGCGCGTCCCCGCCGGCCTGCGGCGACGAGGAGGAGGGCCCGGCCCCCGGCGACGACGCGGAGGAGCCCGCATTCGCCATGGCCTACGGTTTGGACGCTTCCGAGGGAGGGACGGCGAGGGAGGGGAGCGACTGAGCGAGGAGAGGTATGGGTGGGGGCCGTGGCAGCCGCGGCGCATAAAGCGGAGCGGAGGAGCACGAAGCGTTGCCGTGGACCGCGCGCACGGACGGACACGGACTGGCTGGTTTGCCTGGAGCTTGCGGTGCTGGTGGACCAGGTGCAGGGGAGCGGAGAATGTGAGGTGTGTCAGGGCGTGGGGCCAGACGTGGCTGGGCACGTGAGCCAGTGGGAGCACGGCTCGTGGCGACTACACGAGCGCTAGGCTCCAAACAGTTTTTTTTTTTTTTTTTGACAACAAGGCTCCAAACAGTTGGGTACGGTAATTCAATTGCTTATTTTAATTTTGATGAAATAGGGATTAAAGTGATATTGTGTGTTTAACGTCATAGTCTGTCTATTCGCTGGTTGGTTTCTGGGCTGATAAGCCCGGCTGGTGCTGGTTTGTCCGAATGTCCCTTTTCAACCTAATATAATATAAAGTTATAAAAACAAAACAGAACAGAATATTGTGCTTCCAAAAACAAAGGTTGTGCATGGAGAGCTGAGGCTAGTTGACTAGCGGTTGCCTGATGTTGAAACGCGGAGGAAACTTGCACGCGTAGCCGCGTAGGAGAAGAACCCACGAGAAACTTGTACACATAGGAGAACAAATTCGTTGCCTGACGCAAGGCGGCAAGGGATAACAACAAACTTGTGCATGCTACCAGGTGCTTTAGTCTTTGGGCACATACTGCGCCTAGCCACTTGCGCTCGTGCCAAAGCCCAAAAAGCTGATTTATCAGAAGAAAAAAAAAAACAGAGCTGACTGCACCTGCCGGTCGCCACGTGCCCAAGACATCACTCGTTCATGGGCAGGGGAAGAGGGTTCGTCGATCGTCACCGCCAGGTGGGCTCAGCATCCGAATCCGAATGGGGCCTGATGGCATCGGCAGGTCCATCTCCAAACTGGTGAGATCGGCCCAGCTAGCTTATATGCCCAGCAGATAAAATAGCTCGTTCAGTAAAGTAATAAATTCCACTCAAAAAAAGTAAAGTAATAAATCTTTCTAAAAAAAAGAGTAAAGTAATAAATCCATAAAGTTTATAATCGTTGATATTTTTTCTTCTTCATCGATCTACCCAAAAACAAAATACAGATATATTATAAATCATGCAGATAACTAGTACCATGTGTTGCTTCATTTCAGCAGTTCCGATCCAGTTCGACCGAAGGAAGCTACAGAGTTCAACTACGAGGCAATGCTTCTTGGTCCAAGGTATTAGATGAGGCATCATCTTTTACCTTGTTAATAAGCTACAGAAACTGAACCAAAGATTCACTTCTTCAGGATCTCTTCAATTTATTTACCCCAGATGCTAGTCTAGACTAGTTTACTGAAACAGAGGCCTTTTCGACGATGGGAATATGGGCAAGTTCAGTTCAGTTCAGCATCACATCACACACTTCATCACTCCCAGAACGAGAAGGGGCCGGGTGGCTATCAGTATCAAGCAAACACAGTGAACAATAGGTTTGGTTCAGCTTCAGCATGTCAAAACAGAAGCCTGGTGGACAATGCTCATGCTTCGTGATCTGCATTCGACAGGCAAGACCAACCATGATTCAGCGTCAGCACCTGCTGCGCTCATGTACTGGTACTGCTGTTATTCTTTGATCATGTTACCTTTTCTTTCCCTTGGTGTTCACCTGCACTGCACACAAACTAAATTGTGTCACATGGTTTTGCCGCCACTGCACTGTGGTTTCAAGATTCACACATGAATAAGCTCTGTCTTTGGATTTCTACCAGGTTGGCCACACAAGCAAAAATATGGCAGCAATAAATTAACAAGTTCCTGGCTATCCAATCATTTAGAAGCAATAAGATGTTGAAACACACAAAAGCCCAAGTCCAGCACCAATCTCACTGATGCAAAAAAGTGTTGTCCCACCATAGACCTTGTGCTACTTGCTTGAGAACCTCACATGGTCACCATAAGCTTTTCATGCACTTGAGCCACCACTTGGTCCTTCACCTGTACCATCTGCTTCCAGTGCTACAGAATTTACAAATTTTGGAGAACAACATCAGCTGATTGAGGACTCAAATTTGCCCTAGATGAACCCTTAGTGCTTGCCAACAAAATAACACTACTTCATTATTCACAGCAACAACAGTCAGCATCAACACCTGCACAAGCTCAATAAGATAACTGCATCCCTAAGTATAGCACATATATCACCATCGATTGACACATGAGGGCTACAGATGAACATGATTAGAGATACACAGAAGGCATCTGAATTCTGAAGTGTCGAAGCTCACCCAAGTAATTGATTTTTAATTATCACTAAATTCATAGGCATAGCTGATTAGTTTCAAAGATCGCCCATAATAAATTAAAAACATTTAGGTAGGATCAGCCTAGTTAGATATAATATTGCACTTTACGAAATACAATATCGAGGAGTCTATTGAACCATGAACACTGTAAACCAAAAACTAAGCAAACATGTACCTGGGGTGTAGAAGCTCACGTAAGGAACAATGGTTTCGATTGTGCCCCCGTACACCTTCTTTACCTTACAGGTCTTCAGATCAATTGCATAGGCCGCATTATCCACGCTCACGAAAATGGTACAGAGATCATCCATGGAGCCAACCACATCTAGTTTGGTTAAGTCGGCATCAACAGGGAGCAGCGTGTTAAGTTCAATGACTCTGTTTTGTTCCCATCTAGTATCTACTTCATCAGCATCCTTCGTCGACCAAATGTAGAGTTTGTACTCATGTTCACTAGCGAACCGCAGTCCACCGTCCTCTGTTGTTGTGAGAGCAGACAGACGACAAAAAGGCACTGAAGATGGTAGTTGAATCCACGACATTTGACGCAATTGCATGTTGTACTTGAGAGCTGTGCTACTTTTTAACAGATGCCCAAAATAGAGCGTATTCCCCACAAGCGCACTCCTTATCTAGGGATTGACAAAGTAACCAGGTTGCTGACCGTAAGTTGGCTCACTCCAGGCAGCGGCATTAGATGAGTAGGTGTAGATAAAGGTCGCCGCTGCATCACGGCCCATGCGAACAGAGGCCACAAAAACCACGATGAAGGGTCGACGGTGGCAATCAAGGTGATCACAGCCGCCGGTGCCATCAGCAGAGCAGAGAACCGCCGCGGTCCAGTACGGCGCCCCTGTGCACTTCGGCGGGAAGGGCACCTTCCACTCCTCATCCGTGATGGGATCCCAGACGACGAGGGCCCAGTCTTCCCCACGGAGGAGGACACGGCCGTGTCGGGCATCCAGCGCGATCGGGCCACGCTCGGCATGATGCGGGCGGAATGCGGTCGTGGGCACGAAGTGCGACACGCGGATGAGCTCTCGGTTGCAGAACATCCTCAGCATCGGCGGGGTGCGGTGGAACTCGCTGAAGCGGCGGCGAAAGCCGGGGCCGGAGACGAGGCGGCGCCAGCGCGGCGCGGACGAGCGCCGCGGGGTCGTCCGGCGGGAAGCGGAGGAGCACCTCCTCCACGAGATCATCCACCAGCGGCGGTGGAGGAGGAGGCGGCGGCGGCGGCATGGCGCTGCTTGGTCGAACTCCGAAGCCGCCGGTGGCGGCGGCGGCGGAGCGAGGGTTTGCTGGTGGTGGTTTGGGTTTGGGGGAAATGGCACGACAGCGACTCGAACCGGTGGAGACGGCTGAGGAAGAACAATGGGCTCTGCCAGGGGGGGCCGGCGTCCGAATTATGATGGGCCCTGTGGAGTTGTAGGCCCGTTGGAAACTCAGATTGGCCCAACTCGCGCAGCCCCTGTATTATCTCCTCTTCATCAGACACGTTGGAGCCGGCGCGGAAGGACTGAGCGGCGGAGACGACGTTGACGGCGACGCAGAGGAGCGCGGTGGCGGCCGTGACGACGCTGAAGCAGCCGCAGACGATGAGGAGCGGGTCGGAGCCGGCGCGCATGGGCCGGCCCTGCCGCTGCCGCGGCGTGTGCGCGTCCCCTCCCCGCCTTCGCCGGCCTGCGGCGAGGAGGAGGAGGGTCCGGCCCCCGGCGACGACGCGGAGGAGGCCGCAGTCGCCATGGCCTAGGGTTTGGACGACGTCACGCTTCACCGGAGGAGGGCACGAACCGGTCAAGCGGGGCGGGGTTGCGTTGCGTCCCGTCCGTAGACCGCGCGCACGGACGGACGGACACCGACTGGACGTGTGTGTGTGTGTGGCTGGTCTGTCGGTGCAGTGCTCGGTCGCGGGAGCTTGTGGTGCTGGTGGACCTGGTGTAGGGGAGCGGAGAACGTGAGGTGGATGGGAGAGCGGAGAGCCTATGGGAGCTCGGCTCGGGGCAGCTTCGCTTGAGCTTATCGATAGAATATAAGGTATTTTTTTTATAATAAATCAGTCAAGATAGGCTTTAATACCAACCGAACGGGTCCGAAATCATGAGCTCCGCTCCAATTCGATAATGTCCCATTAATTAATTTAATTATTATTCGACTGGAATTAATTTAATTAATCGACAGGAATTAGCATTGTTTTTATTACGGATATAAATCTTTGTTAATTGAGGAGATTCTTGCGGCTGCTCCTCAGCAGCGGCTGGTTCTCTGGTTTTACACGTACATTGAGGCAGCTACAAAGTGTAACAGTTGCTTAGCCGATATTAGCATTTTTTTAACTAAAAATCTAAAATCGTTAGTCCGTTAGTCTCGCGTTGACTTTTACTAGCCCATATAATTAGCTTATATTTAGATTTTCTTATTGGCATTTAAAACCAAGACCAAATTGTTAGCCCATTGATTCAAGTTTGGCGCCCTGACGGCTGACACTAGTTTGTAGAACAGTTTCACAAGGATTCCACTCGTGCGTGCATTGCATTCCGACGAATCTTGCATCCACACAGGAAGAACAAAGAGGGATACCGGATACGAGTGGCGGAGCTCTTCAATTTTGACGCCTAGGGCCGCTCGTCTATAGCGCTTGCATCAGGTTAAAATACCAATGGATAACAAAACTAGTTTATAAATACATAAGTTTAGATTATATCTTAACTAGCAAATATGCCCGTGTGTTGCAGCGGGACAATAATTTAATGCGTTGTTGGTGGCACGAGCGTGGCTACACGGTGAAGCCATCCGTGTGTGGGCATAGTGGCCACGACAGCACGCGCACCTAGTGTCATGGAGCAAACTAGTGTCTTGGGCCGAACAAGAGGCCCTTGGCGGTCCGGGAAAAAGGTCTCCATGGTGAATACGACATGGAGCAGTTCAAGAGAGGTTTGGCGGAGACTCCCTTGCGAATGGGAATGGCCCGTGAGTTATAGTAGAGTTACCCGACCATGGAGGTTGGCCCTGACATCCTTGCGATGGGCTCCAACAAGTAAAGAAAAGCGTGAGCACCACTGAAAGCTCTAATTTGGTTTTGGTGAAATTGATGAAACCCTTAGTGCTAACCTAGTTTATCAAAGTGATTATGAGATAGGTAGCACTACTCCAAGTGATAAAGAAAATGAAGATCATGACATGATGATGATGATGGCATGGTAATGATTAAGTGCTTGGACTTGGAAAAAAAGTAAAAGAAATGCAAAAGGCTCAAGGCAAAGATATAAATGGTAGGAGCATTTTCGTTTCGGTGATCAAGACACTTAGAGAGTGTGATCACATTTAGAATTGATAGCCGTACTATTAAGAGGGGTGAAACTCGTATCGACATGCGGTTATCAAAGCACCACTAGATGCTCTAACTCATTGCATATGCATTTAGAATTTAGTGGAGTACTAACACCCTTGAAAATGTTTATGAAAATATGTTAACACATGTTGTCGGTGTTTCGGACCGGGGGGTCCTCAACCAACCAGTGAATTTGAACTGCGTGCCCCTAATCCCGGATGGTGATACAAAGAGACACAAGGTTTATACTGGTTCAGGCAATCGATGCCCTACGTCCAGTCTGAGAGATCGATCTTGTATTCCTTGCACCGAAGTGCTTGTAGTAGGGGGTTACAAGCTAGGAGAGAGAGGGAGCTAGTCCCAGGTCTCGGCAAGGTGTCGTGTGGGCCGCTTAAGACGTTGCTCTCAAGCGGCTGGGATGTGTGCGTGTGTGTGTTACCAGGTGTTCTTCTCTCTTTTTCTAAGTGGCCCAAGTCCTCTCCTTTTATAGTTGAAGGGAGGACAAGGACAGTACATGTGTTATCTATGCGGCGTCGTGCCAACAGGGGCGGCATGTCCGAGCCCTGTGGCATGTTCTTGTGGCGATGTGGTCGTCGGAGTGGTCCGTCCTTGGAGCACTGGGTCGGCGTGCTAGTCCCATCCGATCCTGTGCGTCGTGGGAGCCCCGGGACTGCCTCGGAGTGGGTGCGGCGGTGGACGTGCAAGCCGCTGTGGACGGACTGTGCGCGAGGCCGAGGCTTGGTCGGTGCCGAGGCTGCACCGCTGTGGGGGGTCTCGGCGGGAACAGACCCCGAGATAGCCGAGACCTTGGTGCACAGTGCCGAGGCCCCGAGTGGGCGGCTGATCTGGTGCGCCAGCTTGGAGGCGGTGATGACCCGGGCCAAGTTGTCCGAGCGATGTTATTTTCGAGGCGGGGATCGCGGGACACAGTGTAGGGTGGGCGCTGATCATGGGCACAACGTCATAACACAGTGGCCGGTAATCCCCGTCGTGCCCTGTCCCAGCCGGTATGGCGCTGATGCGACCTCAGGTCCCGTCGGCCATTCCGTGGCGTCGAGCCATCGTCCGGCTGAGATTGCGGGAGTGGTTGAAGTATTAATGAGACATGACGTGATGTCGGGAGGGTCGGTCGAGGCGGGGGGCGACGGGCTGTGGACGAACCGGCCTCGATCGACACAAAGAATGAGGCCTTGCGCGAGATGGAGAGCGGAGCCTCGCGCGAGACGGAGATCGGACTCCCTGCCGAGGCCTTCCGTGAGAGGCCTCGCGCGATACGGAGAACGCACCCCCTACCGAGGCTTTCCGTGAGGAGCCTCTCGCGAGGCGGAGATTGCGTTCTCTGCCGAGGCCTTCCATGGGGAGCCTCATGTGAGGCGGAGATTGCGTCAGGACACCGAGACCTCCTGCGCGAGGTTCGAGGCGAGGCGGAGAACCTGGCGGGCTCGGACGTGGCGGGTGAAGGGCCCACGGTTTACCTTCTAGCTTTGTTTTTTGATGGGGCTTAAGTGACCCCTTTGATGTTCGCTCGGGGTACCCCATTCTAAGGTACCCGACAGTAGCCCTCGAGCCTCCGGGGGAGTGCGTGCACTCTCCCTAAGGGTTTGCCGAGGCTTGGTTTATACCAAGCTCTCGTAGGAATCGGGTTTTGTTTCTTGAGGTTCCAGTGGGTGCGCGCGAGCGCACCCGCCGGGTGTAGCCCCCGAGGCCCTGGAGGAGTGAAGTTACTCCTCCAGGGGCTTTTTTCATTTTCGTGTTTGAGCGAGTAGTTTTTATCGCATTTGCCGAGCCCATAAGCGTAAGTTCGGGTTGCGGGGGTCTCGGCGAGGCTGCAGGAAAAGCCCTCTAGCCTCCGCACGGAGCGAGAGGTCTGTCAGGGGTCCCCTGACTTTGGATACGACCCTCATGCTTCCTTTTCGCTCAGAAGGAGGGGTGGAATGTGCCAGGCTACCCTCGATGGGCACGAGCGTGGGCACTTCCAGTGAGCTGTTATCAGGGTGAGTCCGAGTGGAGGCCCGTACCCTGTTCGCTAGGGGACGGCTAGTGGTCCAGAGACGCACTCCAAGAGTACCAGAAGGTTTCTCTAGTGGGTGCCGAGGCCGTTCTCTGGGCCTCGGTGGCTCGGTGCCTCCCTACGGTGGGATCCCATTCGGAGACTTCCCTGCCGGTCTCGGACACGACTTAGGACGCCCCGAGCGATTGTTCGCTCGGGCCTCGGCCATTCGTAGGCTCGCCCCGAAGTCGTCCCTGACTCTGTTGCCCTGGGGCGGCTGTCGAAATCTCTTGGAGACCCAGCCTTCGAACCCCTGGACCGTAACGGGCTCGGTGCCCTTTATCGTGTTTGTAACGAAACCTCTAGCGTGGACTTGGACTGTTTGTCTTTGTCTTGGGTGCAAGAGGAGCCCCCGAGCCTCCGCCTAGAGCAAGAGGGCGGTCGGGGGTCCCCTGACCTTTTCATCCGACCCTCACATATCATTTTCGTTCGGACGGAGGGTTTGTTTGCCGAGCCCATTCTGGTCTCAGCAAGGTTGCAGGAAGAGCCCCTAGCCTCTACGTGGAGCGAGAGGGCCGTCGGGAGTTCCCCTGGCTTTTTATACGCCCCTCGCGCGTGAGGGTTTGTTTGCCGAGGCCCCTTTGGGCGCGAGCCTGGGTCGTGGGGTCTCGGCGTGTCTGCAGGAAGAGCCCCCTAGCCTCTGCACAGGGTGAGAGGGCCATCAGGAGCTCCCCTGTCTTTTTGTACGACCCTCACGCTTCCTTTTCGCTCGGAAGGAGGGTTTGTTTTGCCGAGCCCCTTTGAGCCGGGGTCGCTGGGTCTCGGCAAGGTTGCAGGAAGAGCCTCTTAGCCTCTGCATAGAGCGAGAAGGCCGTCGGGGGTTCCCCTAACTTTTTGTGCGACCCTCACCCTTCCTTTTCGCTCGGAAGGAAGGGTGGAATGTGCCTCGCTACCCTCGGTGGGCACGAGCGGTGGCACTTCCGGTGAGCTATTATCGGGTAGTCCGAGTGGAGGCCCGAACCCCGTTCGCTAGGGGATGGCTAGCGGTCTAGAGACACACTCCAAGAGTACTAGAGGATTTCTCTAGTGGGTGCCGAGGCCGTTTGCTGGGCCTCGGTGGCTCGGTGCCTCCCTACGGTGGGATCCCATTCGGAGACCTTCCTGCCAGTCTCGGACATGACTTTTGGGCGTCCCAAGCATTTCACTTGCTTGGGCCTCAGCCCCGTATAGGCTCGCCCACGGTCGTCCCTAACTCTGTTATCCTGGGGTGGCTGTCAAAACCTTTTGGGGCCCAGCCTTCGAACCCCTGGACCATAATAGGCTCAGAGCCTGGTTCCTTCATACAAAAGGAATAGGCCGTGGGGAATATCTTCCTTATTGGCTCGGCAACGGGTGGCGCGCCTTTTGAGGCGGTTTCCTGGGGAGGCGAAACGACGCCTGCTGCCATAGTGGCCGAGCGTGACGTGGTGGATGGGACGTAACTGTTCTCGCATTTAATGAGGGAGACGTGGGCGCATGGGCCGGCGAAATCGGCTCTTGATTAACTGCGCCAGATCGGGGGGGAAACTTCCCCGATTTCGTCGCCTATTTGTTTCGCCTTCTCCCTGCATAAATACTCGAAGAGTCTCCCCCCTCCTCGTCTTACCTTGCCTGCATTAGCACTGCCTCTGTCGAGCCGTTGCTAGAGCAGCGGGTGCCGGGAAGAAGAGGGGAGAAGAGCGAGCCTAGGGAGAAAGTGAGAAAAAGCGAGAGCGTGGGAGAGAGAGAAAAACTCACTGCCGCACCCGATTCCTCCATCACACCCATGGCCAGCGACATCATCGTTGTCGAGGCGGACCCCTGGGATCCGTTGGACGTCACCGAGGAGATGTTTCAGTCGCTTGTCGATGGTGGACTCCTTCACCCGGTGATAGACCCCACCAGGGCGGAATGGATTGCTCCATACGGCGAGCCAGTGCTGAGGCCTCACGACGGCTACGTCGTGAGCTTCGTCTCCTTTCACGAGCGTGGCCTCGGCGTCCCAGCGGATCGGTTCATGCGGGCGCTCCTGCACTACTACAGCGTGGAGCTCCACAACTTCAATCCCAACTCCATCGCTCAGGCGGCTATCTTTGTTGCCGTCTACGAGGGGTATTTGGGGATTGCTCCCCATTGGGAGTTGTGGCTCCACCTATTCCGAGCGGGGCACACTACCAAGCCGACGAGCACGTCGGGTAAGAGGAAGGCGACGAGGGCTGGCGGCTGCACTCTCCAAGTGCGCCAGGACCGCCTGCACCTCTATATCTCGGCCCAACTCGCGTCCTCCAATCGCCGGTGGTATACGAGTTGGTTCTACCTTTGCAACGACGATGGAGGACTTCCCCCCTACACTGGGCGGATTGTGGGGAGTTGCCTGGAGAGATGGAAGTACGGCATCCCGAAGGACGACCAACCCAAGCTGTAGCCGCTTCTAGAGGGGCTAGCGAGGCTGTGGGGCCACGGTCTCACCGTGGCTGTGGTCGTGGCTGCCTTCCACCGCCGGAGGGTGCTGCCGCTGATGGCTCAGCGACGGGGCTGTTCGAGATGAAGCCGGGTGAGCCCATTGAGGGCACCCGGATGTCCTCCTCCGCCCTTTCCGATGAGGAAATTCTTCGTCAGGTGGGGGAGACGGTAGAGGCGAAGCTGAGGGGCGGCAACTTGACCCCTATCGCGATGCGGCCGTCGCGGGGGTTCCTCTCGCTGGTAAGTCGTGTGCCGATGTAGCCTCCGAGCCTCCTCAATCTCCCCTTACCCCTTGTTTCCTTATGCGTGTCCATCGTTCCTGCAGGAGATGAGGGACGTGCGCTCCTCTCCGCCGCCCATCCCCGAGGACGCGAGGCGGTGGGCGATCAACCGTGCGCACGCCGACACGTAGAAAAAGCAGAAAGACGCTAAGGCGGCGAAGCGCACGAAGCAAATCTTCGTGCGCGAGGAGCTAGATAAGCGCCGTTGTCAACAACGGAAGGATGGTCTCCCGTTGGAGGAATCCCCATCGACGTCGCTGTCGACGGAGGCCTCGGACGGGGATGATGGGGGCGAGGTCCCCTGGACCACCTTCCTGATGTAGTGGAGGTGGTGCCCGGGGCATTGGCAAGCAGCCCGGCACTCCCGGGAGGAGGAGGAGAAGCGGACCCGGGGTCGGCGGTTGCCCGCTCCAGGGCCGAGGCTGACACGCCTGAGGCGCGGGCGTTGGGCAAACGCGCCGTTAGCCCAGTGGGCTCGGCGGCTGTGGTGGAACAGGTGGCGGTGGAGGCGACACCACTGCCCCCGCAGAGGACCGAAGGGGCGCCGGGGTCCATTGAGGACCGACCGGCGCCGATGGATGCGGAGGCGACGCCTCTGCCGCCGCCTCCGCCGTTGTGGACAAGGTTTGTCGTGGCGAACTAGCTGTCGCCCCGTTCAAGGTAAGTGTATTCTTGGCAGGGTCATAGTGCCTTCCGTTCACCTTTTGGTCTCGCGCTGACCCTGTAGGTTATTTTTCCTTAGTCGGAAATGGCCCGTGGATGAGCTTCCCTTGGTGCCCCTTAAGGTGCTCAAGGCGAGCCTCGGCTCCTCCGCCCACTGGGTGGTGGAGGCCCAAGCCGCTATCCAACGCGGTGCGGTGTCGGTGAGGGTCGACCCGAAGGAGCCGGCCGCCCAAGGAGGGGCTGCCGAGGCGACCCCTACACAGACGAGGGAGGGAGTGCTTCCGCCCCGCAAGGGCGAGGCTCACGAGTCGAATGGGGCTGGCGTGCCCTTGGTTGCCGAGGCCCCTAGGGTCTCTGAGGCTGAGGCAACGGAGGGAAGGGCACCCAAGACCGCCGAGACCGCAGTGGCCGCGATCGGTGTTTCTGCGTCTTCCGAGGCCACGATGCCGGGGGCCGGAGCCCCTAAGACCATCAAGACCGTCGAGGCCATAATCTCGGAGGCCGAAGCCCCCGAGATCACCAAGGCCGTCATAATGGCGGTGAGTCCATCTGTCTAGGAGGTGGAGATGAAGGCGGCGGAGGCCTCGGTGGCGCCCTTGGTTCAGGGGCCGCCATTGTTGCGAGAGAGCGCCCGGGAGGCGGAGGTCTATCCGATCTCCTCCGACGATACTTCCTAGGCGCGGGAGGTGGTCGACGCCGAGGAGGCTGGTGCCGTGGAACAGCCGGCGCCGATCTTGGATGAGGGAAGCTCGGCCCTCGTGCGGGCGTGACCCGAGCCTCGCGGGTGGGATCACCCGCGGGTACTGTGGCAGAGCCAGGACGACCCTGAGGGGGAGCCTCTATTTGCCCTTGAGGACATAGCCGAGGGCAGGCGCTGGGGCACCTTCGAGCAATACTGCCAGCTGGCGGAGCGGTCGCTACAGACGGCCCTGTCCGTGGTGGCTGACGAACTGCCCGGAGTCGCCCAGGTTCGCATTTTTGTTTTTCGCGCGACGTTGTCCTTTTCTAGTTTTGCTGCAATTAATGACCCCTATTCTGCTTCCCCAGGAGCTCAAGACCCGGTCCCTTGGGAAGTCGGTCTTTCTCCGACGGGAGAGGGGCGTCTGGGACCAGCTTCAATGGCAGAAGGGCCTTCTTGCCGGGACCAACGAGCTCCTGTCGGCGCGGAGCGCGGAGGTAGAGGACCTCCACCTTCGTTGTGCCGACGCGAAGGTTGAGGCGGCCACGGCCCAGACGCAACTCGCCCCTCTGGCGGTGCGGGTTAAGGAGTTGGAGGAGGAGCTCACCCGTGCGGTCAGCGATCGGGATGCCTTCAGGGGCCGAGCCGTTGAAGCTACGGCCTTGGCCGCGGCTCTCGCGGGGCAGCTGGGGGCGGAACAGAGGGCGCACCAGCTGACGAAAGGTGCCTTGGATGAGGCCCTTGCTGCAGCTAAGGCCTCGCGGACCGAGGCTGTGGTTTGGAGGGGGACGGTCGAGGGTGAGTTTTAGTCCCCTCATTTCGTTTTCTTTTTCTTATGTTCGCTCCCTAACTCCCTTGTGTGATGTAGAGCTAGGGAGTAAAGCTTCCAGGGCGGCCGAGGCTTCTTGGGTTGAGGCCCAGCGCTTGAAGGAGGAGGCCGAGGCTTCCAGGGCTGAGGCCCTGCGCTGGAAGGAGAAAGCCGAGGCCTGCCAGGTTGAGACCCGACACTAGGAGCTGAAGGCCAAGGGTGAGTTCCGTGGGCTTCCTCTCCTAGTTTAGGTTGTTTTTTCCCTCGCTCAACCTTACTCTGTTCTCCATGGTGCAGAGTCAGAGGCGGAGGTTACTCGGGCAACCGAGGCTTCTAGCGCGGTGCAGACGGTGCTCGAGACCGAGATCGGGGAGCACGAGGCGCTGAAGCGTGCTGCCCTTTCCACCTGCGAGGCCTTGGAGGTTGAAGGGGTTCAGTCAGGCAGCTCCCTGGGGAGCCATTTGATCGCGCTGAGCAACCAGATGCGCGAGTAGCTCCGAGGAGCGCTGCACACGGGTGTCAAGCGCGCGCTGGCCGTCATCTCTTCTCACTACGTCGGCGTCGACCTCCCAGCCATCAGTGATGGGTATGTCCTGCCTGATGAGGATGAGGAGGCTGACGCAGCGGTCATGAAGCTGATGGAGGCGACGGAAGGCCCTGGCATGGCGCTGGCGACGCTCTTTGAAGAGGAGGTGGTCCCTCCCCTACCATCTACCCGTGTTGAAGGCCCTGAGCCTTGATCTAGGCCCCGGGGGCTATGTAAAAATAGAGTAGGAGTTATTTTTGTATCGTAACGCTTGTGGCCATTGAGGCCTTTATTTTTTGAAGTATTTGTGTTTCTTAGTTGTTTTTCTCGTGTTTCCGAGCCTCTGCCCTCTGTTGCTCCTGATCAGATTTCGTTTGCAAAACACCCCCTTGGGGCCTAAGCCGTCCCTTGGGCGAGAGGTAGTGAGGGAGTGCCGTAGCCCGAAGGTGTAGGCCGTCTCGCGACTCTACCAGCCTCTTGCTTAGGAAACAGACCTTGGTTCGAGGGGTTTTTACAATCGATTCATCAGAGCATGCTAGAGTCTTGGCGTAGGAATTTTTGCGAAAAACGACTGAAGAATGGTGCGTGGGACCTAGGGGGAGTCCCCCATCTAGCCCCTAAGGGAGGCTTGGTTCTGCCGAGGCAGAGCCGAGTCTCCCTTGCCGTGTGACTGTATTGCTAAGACCTACGATGGGCTCGGGGGGGTTCTCGAAAAATTAGACCAACTCAAGAACGCTTTTTAATTGTATTTCGAGAAACGACATATACACTGCTTGGAAATTTAGGGATAAAAGCGACGTAGCTATTCTATGTTCTAAGCGTTGGTGAAGACTTCGCCCTTCTCGTTGGCCAGCTTGTAGGTCCTAGGCTTTAGTACTTGGGCGATGATGTACGGTCCTTCCCAAGGCGGGGTCAGCTTGTGGCGGCCCTTGTTGCTCTGTGCTAGCCTCAACACTAGGTCGCCTACCTTCAAGTCTCGGCCTTGAACGCGTCGGGCCTGATAGCACCGTAGGCTCTACTGGTATTTGGCCAAGTGTAGTAGCGCGACATCTCAGGCTTCCTCCAGTTGATCGAGGGCGTCCTCTCGGGTGGTGCGGTTACTTTGTTCGTTGTAGGCTTATAGCCTTAGGGAACCATATTCCAAGTCAGTGGGGAGGATGGCCTCGGCCCCATAGACCAGGAAGAAAGGTGTGAACCCCGTGGCTCGGCTTGGAGTGTTCCTCAGGCTCCAGATGACCGATGGGAGTTCGGCGAGCCATTTCTTGCCAAACTTTTTCTACCGGTTGTGAATCCTTGGCTTGAGGCCTTGTAGGATCATGCCATTGGCACGCTCTACTTGGCCGTTGGTCCTTGGGTGTCCTACGGCCGACCAGGCCACATGGATGTGGTGGACGTCACAAAACGTTAGGAACTTTTTGCCAGTGAACTATGTCCCGTTGTCGGTGATGATGGTGTTGGGGACCCCAAATCTGTGGATAATGTCAGTGAAGAATAGCACTGCCTGCTCGGATTTGATTCGATTGATCGGACGAGCCTCGATCCATTTGGAGAACTTATCGATTGATACCAGTAGATGGGTGTAGCCCTCGGGGGCCTTTTGTAGAGGCCCGACCATGTCGAGCCCCCATACGGCAAACGACCATGTGATGGGGATGGTTTGGAGGGCCAGGGCCGGGAGATGTGTTTGCCGAGCATAGTACTGACACCCTTCGCAGGAGCGTACTAGCTTGGTGGCGTCGGCGACCGCCGTCGGCCAGTAGAACCCTTGGCGGAAAGCGTTCCCCACGAGTGTCCGAGGCGCCGCATGGTGCCCACAGGCGCCTGCGTGCAAGTCCCAAAGTAGGGCTTGGCCCACCTCGGTAGTGATACATCGTTGGAGGACACCTGAGGGACTTCGCCTGTACAATTCGTCATTGTAGAGGGCATAGGTCTTGGCTCGGCGCGCAAGCCGTCGTGCTTCGATTCTGTTGCCAGGAAGCTCCCCCCGATCAAGCCAATCGAGGAACGGGATTCGCCAATCCGTGTCCTGATCAGTCTGCGGAGGCTCGGTGTTGACTTCCATGACCTCGGGCTCGGCCGAGGGGGTCTCGATAGTGGAGGGGGCGTCGAGTTTCGCCGTGGTTTCCACCGGTGGGCCCTCCTCTGTTACCAAGGTGTAGTTAATGGAAGGCTTGTGGAGGTCTCTGGCAAAGACGTTCGGGGAGACCGGTGCCCGTGCCGAGGCCATCTTTGCCAGCTCGTCGGCGGCCTCGTTGTACTTCCGCGCGACGTGATTTAGTTCGAGACCGTCGAACTTGTCTTCTAGGCGTCGTACCAACTTGCAGTAAGCCTCCATTTTGGGGTCGAGGCAATTTGACTCCTTCATCACTTGATCTATGACGAGCCGCGAGTCGCCTCGGACGTCGAGGCGCCGTGCCCCAAGTTCGATGGCGACTTGTAAGCCGTTGATGAGGGCCTCGTACTCGGCCATGTTGTTGGAGGCGGCGAAGTGGAGCCGCACCATGTAGCGCATGTGTACTCCGAGGGGTGAGATGAACAGCAGACCCACGCCTGCCCCGGTTTTCATCAGGGATCCATCGAAGTACAGGGTCCAGCACTCCGTCTGAGTTTGAGCAGGTGGCAGTTGGGTGTCTGTCCACTCAGCCACGAAATCGGCCAAGACCTGAGACTTGATTGCTTTTCGAGGCGCAAAAGTCAAGGTTTCCCCCATAAGCTCGATGGCCCACTTGGCTATCCTGCCCAAGGCCTCCTGGTTATGAACTATCTCCCCCAGGGGAAAAGATGATACCACAGTCACTGGGTGAGACTCGAAGTAGTGACGCAATTTGCGCCGGGCTAGGACCACGATGTAGACCAGCTTCTGGATGTGGGGGTAGCGTGCTTTGGTCTCGGAGAGCACCTCACTGATGAAATAAACAGGGCGTTGGGTGGGTAGAGCATGCCCCTCTTCCTGTCTCTGTACCACTACGGCAGCGCTGACCACTTGGGTCATTGTGGTGACGTAGAGTAAGAGGGCCTCGTCCCTGGCCGGAGGTACCAGGATGGGAGGATTTGTGAGCAGCGTCTTGAGTCTGTCGAGGGCTTCTTCGGCCTCGGGGGTCCAAGAAAAACGCTCGGATTTTCTCAAGAGTCGGTACAGAGGCAAACCTTTTTCACCGAGGCGCGAGATGAAGCGGCTCAGGGCCACAAGGCATCCCATGACCCTCTGTACTCCCTTGAGGTCTCTGATTGGTCCCATGCTGGTTATGGCTGAGACCTTCTCTAGGTTGGCATCGATGCCGCGTTCTGAGACTATGAACCACAAGAGCATGCCTCGGGGGACCCCGAACACACACTTCTCGGGATTGAGCTTGATGCCCTTCTCTCTAAGGCATTTGAAGGTTATCCTCAAGTCATCGACGAGATCCTCAGTCTTTCTGGTCTTGACCACGATGTCGTCTACATAGGCCTCGACGGTCCACCCAATGTTGTCGCCAAAGACCTGGGTCATGCACCGCTGGTACGTGGCACCTGCGTTTCTGAGGCCGAAAGGCATAGTCATGTAGCAGTACATGCCGAATGGTGTGATGAAAGAAGTCGTGAGCTAGTCTGACTCTTTCATCTTGATTTGATGGTAACCAGAATACGTATCAAGGAAAGACAAGGTCTCGCACCCTGCAGTGGAATCAACGATTTGATCGATTCGGGGTAATGGAAAGGGGACTTTTGGATAGGCTTTGTTCAAACCGGTGTAGTCTACGCACATCCTCCATTTCCCATTTTTCTTCTTGACTAACACGGGGTTAGCCAACCACTCTAGGTGGGACATTTCTTTGATGAATCCGGCCGCCAAGAGTTTCTGTATCTCCTCACCGATGGCCCTACGCTTTTCCTCATCGAAGCGGCGCAGGCGTTGCCTCGCCGGTCTAGATCTGGCCTGGATGTCCAGGGCGTGCTCGGCGACCTCCCTCGGTATGCCCGGCATGTCCGAGGGACTCCATGCGAATATGTCGGCATTTGCACGGAGAAAGTCAATGAGCACGGCTTCCTATTTGATGTCGAGGGTGGCGCTGATCCTCAGCGCTCGGTCGTCGGGGCAGGCGGGGTCGACCGGGACGAGTTTGATGGCTTCCGCAGGCTCGAACGCCCCCGCGCGACGCTTGGAGTCAGGCGCCTCGCCACTGGGTTGGTCGAGGTGGGCGATGAGGGTCTCGGCCTCCGCAAGAGCCTCGGCGTACTCGATGCACTCAACGTCGCAGTCGTATGCATGTTCATACGTGGACTCAATCGTGATGATACCGCTGGGGCCTAGCATCTTGAGCTTGAGGTAGGTATAGTTGGGGACTGCCATAAACTTGGCGTAGCACGGCCGCTCCAGGATGGCGTGGTAGGCTCCCCCGAACCCGACTACCTCAAAGGTAAGGACTTCCTTGCGGTAGTTGGAGGGGGTGCCGAAGCAGACGGGAAGGTCGATGCGCCCGATGGGTCGCGTGCGCTTCCCTGGCATGATGCCATGGAAGGGGGTGATGTCATCTTAGAGCCTCGACCGGTCAATCTCCAAGAGCTCTAGGGTTTTAACGTAGAGGATGTTGAGGCCGCTGCCTCCGTCCATCAACACCTTGGAGAGTCGGGTGTTGCCGATGATCGGGTCGACAACCAGTGGGTACTGCCCGGGATTTGGAACATGGTTAGGGTGGTCGTCTCGATCGAAGGTGATCACTTCCCAAGACCAGTCGAGGTACTGGGGGGTGGCCACCTTGATCGAGAAGACCTCTCGGCGTTCCCTCTTGCGCTGCCGCGTCGTAAGGCACGCCGAGGGTCCACCGAAGATCATGAAGGCATTGCGTACCTCGGGGAACCCGTCGTCCTTGTCCTCGTCCCAGTCGCTGGCGCCCTTCTGCTTGGCGTCGTCGTCGGGGAGCCCGAGCCTGGTGTAGTAACGTCGCAGCATGGAGCAATCCTCGAGGGTGTGCTTGACCGGGCCTTGGTGGTAAGGGCAGGGTTTCTTAAGCATGTCGTCGAAAGGCCTAGGGCCTCTGGGGCCTCGGGGATTCTTGCATTCTGCGGCTCCGACCAAATCGGCCTCCAGGACCTCCTACTTCTCTAGGCGCCCCTTTTTCTTTCTCTTGGGGAGGTGGGAGGCCGAGGCCTTGGGGGCCTCGTCCCTCCGCTTACCCTTGGTGTCGCTGTCGGGGAAGATGGCTCCGACAGCCTCCTCACCCGAGGCGAAGTTGGTGGCGATGTCGAGGAGCACAACAGTGGAGCGTGGTACGTTCCGACCTAACTCTCGAACCAGGTCTCGGTAGGTGGTGCCAGCGAGGAAAGCCTAGACGATCTCCGAGTCGCCGACGCTGGGCAACTCGGTGCACTATTTGGAGAAGCGCCGAATGAAGTCTCGGAGAGACTCGTCCAGCTTCTGGCGACAGCTTTTAAGGTCCCAGGAGTTCCCAGGGCGCACGTATGTGCCTTGGAAGTTCCCGACGAAGATCCTAACCAAGTCGCACTAGTCGTGGATTTGTGAGGGAGGAAGGTGCTCGAGCCAGGCTCGCGCTGAGTCTGACAAGAGCAAGGGGAGGTTGCGGATGATGAGCAGGTCATCGTCCACGCCACCTAGCTGGCAGGCCAGGCGATAATCGGCAAGCCAGAGTTCAGGGTTGGTCTCGCCGCTATATTTCGTGAGATTGGCTGGTTGCCGAAACTGGGCAGGGAAAAGGGCAGCGCGGATGGCCCTGCTGAAGACCCAAGGGCCTGGCGGTTCAGGAGAAGGACTGCGGTCCTCCTCGCTGTCATAGCGGCTGCCTCAGTGCGGGTGGTAACCCCGAGCGGACCCTTCGTTGTCATGGTGTCATCGCCTGCTGACCACCTCATGGTCTCCCTGTGCCTCGCGTCGATGGCCGAGGCGGTCCGGAAGCATGGGGGCCCTGTGGGCTATTAGTGCTCGAGCGGGCTCGAGACGAACCGAGGCGGGGCTGCGGCCAAGTTCGAGGCGCCCCCATGCCGTCGAGAGGCAGAACTTTCGGCCTGCTGTACCGCGGCGGTCTCTAGGAGATCCCGGAGCTCGCCGCGGACCCGCCGCCCCTCCATGGTAGAAGGCTCGGGCATCGCATGGACCAGCATTGCCGCAGCCGCGACGTTCTGGCTAGCGCGATTGAAGATTGGGGGTTGCTCGCTCCCTTCGTCGTCGTGGATGCGGTGATGTACATCGCGGGCCCTTCGTTGGGCTCCTCCGCCTTCACCGCGACCTCGCTGCTCCTATTCGAGAGAGTCTCGAAGCTGCTATAGAAGAAGTCAGTCTTGTTCGACCTTGGCCTGGAGCTCACGGAGTTGTTCCAGGTCTGGGCGCTGAGGTCACGCAAGAGCGGCATTCTCGTTTCATGCGGCCGGCAGGACAATGCGTGGAGGTGTGGCGGCACCTGTGCCTGGGCGAAGCGGGGAACGGCTGCCCGCCCCCTCGTCCTCCTCACCCGCTCTCGGCATCCCGAGCCTGACGTGAAAACACTCGCGAGTGGGGTCGTAGGTGCCCTCGTCGTCAGAGTCGGAGTAGCCTAAGCAGTAGTCGCTTATGGCCAAGAACTGGCGCATAGCCCTAGGGTCGTGGAGTCCAGAGAAATCCACTCTAGGCCATGCCTTGTCCTCCTCCGAGGAGTCGGCGTGGGTGCTCAGGTCGAGAGTGAAGCGCTGGCGGTGTTCTGAGGGATCCTTGTGAGCGGTAGCGTAAGCGTAGGCATAAGAGACGGCGGCATTTCTCAACCCAAAGGGGTATGGGGACGGTGTCGTCGCCAGACTCTACTCTGTCGAGATCAGCTCCTCAGGGAGTGGTGGAGCGGAGCTTGACGACTGGGCATCGCCGCGTGCCACCGGCGATTTTCCTTTGTCCAAGCTCAGGTTAGACAGGTCCCCAGCTAGGGACCCTGTGCCAACAGCTGGTCATAGGATATCGGCGGGGAGCGGCGTGCTGCCCCGGATTCGCGTAACGTCAAGGTGGTCTTGCTCGCGTCGTGCCTAGCGAGCGAGGTGAGAGCGGCCGCCCGAGCGCCGCCTGCGCCTGGGCTGCCGATGCGTGACTTCATCATCGGTTGGTGGGGCTCGAGGAGTGAGGAGTACCATGTCGTACTCATGCCCTAGAGACATGAACTCTAGGCTCCCAAACCAAACCACCGTGCTGAGACGCAGTGGTCGTACGGGGTCTGCCATCCGGAACTTGCTGGGATGACGAAACTGACACGCAGAGGCCCCTACCTAGCGTGCCAACTGTCGGTGTTTCGGACCAGGGGGTCCTCAACCAACCAGTGAATTTGAACTGCGTGCCCCTAATCCCGGATGGTGATGCAAAGAGACACAAGGTTTATATTGGTTCAGGCAATCGATGCCCTACGTCCAGTCTGAGAGATCGATCTTGTATTCCTTGCACCGAAGTGCTTGTAGTAGGGGGTTACAAGCTAGGGGAGAGAGGGAGCTAGTCCTAGGTCTCGGCAAGGTGTCGTGTGGGCCGCTTAAGATGTTGCTCTCAGGCGGCTGGGATGTGTGCGTGTGTGTGTTACCAGGTGTTCTTCTCTCTTTTTCTAAGTGGCCCAAGTCCTCTCCTTTTATAGTTGAAGGGAGGACAAGGACAATACATGTGTTATCTATGCGGTGTCGTGCCAACAGGGGCGGCATGTCCGAGCCCTGTGGCCTGTTCTTGTGGCGACGTGGTCGTCGGAGTGGTCCGTCCTTGGAGCACTGGGGCGGCGTGCTAGTCCCATCCGATCCTATGCGTTGTGGGAGCCCTGGGACTGCCTCAGAGTGGGTGCGGCGGTGGATGTGCAAGCTGCTGTGGACGGACTGTGCGCGAGGCCGAGGCTTGGTCGGTGCCGTGGCTGCACCGCTGTGGGGGGTCTCAGCGGGCACAGACCCCGAGATAGCCGAGACCTTGGTGCACAGTGCCGAGGCCCCGAGTGGGTGGCTGATCTGGTGTGCCGGCTTAGAGGCGGTGATGACCCGGGCCAAGTTGTCCGAGCGATGTTATTTTCGAGGCGAGGATCGTAGGACACAGTGTAGGGTGGGCACTGATCGTGGGCACAGCGTCAGAACACAGTGGCCGGTAATCCCCGCCGTGCCCTGTCCCAGCCGGTATGGCGCTGATGCGACCTCAGGTCCCGTCGGCCATTCTGTGGCGTCGAGCCATCGTCCGGCTAAGATTGCGGGAGTGGTTGAAGTATTAATGAGACATGATGTGATGTCGGAAGGGTCGGTCGAGGCGGGGGGCGACGGGCTGCGGACGAACCGGCCTCGATCGACACGGAGAATGAGGCCTTGTGCGAGACGGAGAGCGGAGCCTCACGCGAGACAGAGATCGGACTCCATGCCAAGGCCTTCCGTGAGAGGCCTCGCGCGATACGGAGAACGCACCCCCTACCGAGGCTTTTCGTGAGGAGCCTCTCGCAAGGCGGAGATTGCATTCTCTGTCGAGGCCTTCCGTGGGGAGCCTCGCGCGAGGCGGAGATTGCGTCAGGACGCCGAGATCTCCTGCGCGAGGTTCGAGGCGAGGTGGAGAACCTGGCGGGCTCGGACGTGGCGGGTGAAGGGCCCACGGCTTACCTTCTAGCTTTGTTTTTTGATGGGGCTTAAGTGACCCCTTTGATGTTCGCTCGGGGTACCCCGTTCTAAGGTACCCAACACATGTGTACAAGGTGATACACTTGGTGGTTGGCACATTTAAGCAAGGGTATGAAACTTTACCAGCGGAGTGTCCGCCCGTAGAGTGCGGACAGTCCAACGATGCCACCGGCGCCCTATATAGAAAAGATAGGGTTTCATTGGAGTGACCGGACGCTGGCCTCTACTAGACCGGCGCGTCCGGTCAGTGACAGCAGTGAGCTCGTGTCTTGGTCTTATGACCAAACACTGGCGTGAAATCTGACAGGAAGCTCAGGGTCTAAGTCTGGTCAGTGCTGACGTACGCTGACGTGGGGCGCACAGAGGAGACATTGAGTGACGGACGCTGGGAGAGTCTGGTCGGGCATGACCGGACGCGTCCAGTCATGAAAAGTCCTCTCTAGATGCTTACTGGAAACGACCGGACGCTGGGGTTCAGCGTCCGGTCACTTTGAGCTGCTGTGTCCGGTCATCACTTGACCATTGTGATAGGGCGATCAATATTTAAAGAGAGGGGACACGTGGCACGCATCGCGTGACCGGACGCTGAGGTCCAGCGTCTGGTCAATATGAACGGAGCGTCCGGTCACCCCGTGTTGTGCCTAGTGAAGGGGTACAACGGCTCTATTTCATGGGGGCTTCTATTTAAGCCCCATGGCCGGCTCAAGTTCACTCTCTTGACCATTTGCATTGACATAGCAACCTTGTGAGCTTAGCTAAAGCCATCCCACTCATCTCCATCATTGATCCATCATCATTGTGAGATTGAGAGAGAATCCAAGTGCATTGCTTGAGTGATTGCATCTAGAGACACTTGGTATTCGTGTTTCGCTGTAGGATTCACTTGTTGCTCTTTGTGGTTGCCACCACCTAGATGGCTTGGTGCAACGGAGGAGGATTGGCACGAATTGGTGATTGTTCGTGGCCATCTCCGGTGATTGTAAGGGGATTTGTACCTTCTCCAGCAGAGCACCGAAAGGTAACTCTAGTGGATTGCTCGTGTCATTGAGTTACCTCACTTGTGGGTAGGTTCTTGCGGTGTCCAATTATGTGGACGAGGTTCGTGCAACACCTCTTAGCCGCTGAACCACCAAGTGTTGGTCGACACAACGGGGAGTAGCATGTTGGCAAGCACGTGAACTTCGGGAGAAAATCGGTTGTCTCTTGCCCTTTGGTATTCTCTCGGTGATTGATTAAGTATTTATCTTGTGATTGGTTCACTCCTCTACGCGGTAGTATAATCACCCTACTCACTCATTTATATTCTTGCAAACTAGTTGTAGCAAACTCTTTAGTGTAATTAGAATTGAGAGCTTGCTTTATTATTTTAAGTTCATCTAGTAGAGCTCTTTAGTGTAGCAAGTGTGAGAGCTCTTAGTGAGTAGTAACATAGCAAATTATGTGTCTAGTGATCATAGCAACTAGAATTGTTGGATAGGTGACGTGCAACTCTTATAGAGCTAGAGCAAGTTTGCATTTCACTATTTGTTATACTAATCAAATTGCTCTAGTCGGTTTGTAGATTTTTAAATAGGCTATTCATCCCCTCCTCTAGCCATATTAGGACCTTTCAACCACACTTATTGTTGTGAGCATAACATACTGCTTGATTATTATCGCAATATAACTTGAGTGGCTTATTAATGTCGTCTACCACTTTCAACCCGTGCATGAACTTCTTCAGCCAATTTACCTGTCCTATAGCCTCATAACACGCTACAAACTCAGCATACATCGTAGACGATATAGTGACGGTTTGCTTTGAGCTTTTCCATGATATAGCTCCTCCTGCGAGACTGAATATATATCCTGACGTGGATTTTCTATCATCTCCTGCATAATCTGAATATGTATACCCCTCTATGTGTAGGGAATCAGATCTTTTATATGTTAGCATGAGACCTTTTGTGCCTTATAAGTAACGCAAAACTTTCTTTACTAGTCTCCAGTGTTCTATTCTTGGATTACTCTGATATCTGCTAAGTAACCCAGTAACAAATGCTAAGTCAGGGCGTGTACACACTTGAGCATACTGTAAACTTCCGACAGCTGAAGCATATGGAACCGCTTTCATTTGATCGATCTCATATTGGTTCCTGGGACATTAAAATTCCCTAAATCTATCGCCCTTGACTATGGGAGCAGGTGAAGGCTTACAATTTTGCATACTGTATTTCTTTAGAACCTTTTTATAAGTATGCTTTTTATGATAGTCCTAAAACCCATTTTCTCTATCTCGGTGAATCTCTATTCCTAGAACGAACGAAGCTTCACCGAGATCCTTCATATCAAACTTCGAGGACAAGAACTTCTTTGTTTCTAGTAGTAGATTAACATCACTACTAGCAAGTAAGATGTCATCCACATACAAGATTAGGAAAATGTATTTCCCATTCTTGAACTTTGCATAAATGCAATTGTCCTCTATATTTTCTTGAAACCCAAACTTTCTTATTGTACTATCAAACTTTAAATACCACTGTCTTGATGCTTGTTTTAATTCGTAAATGGATTTCTTCAGCGGCATCCCATACATTCTTTTCCTTCCACAACAAAACCTTTTGGTTGTGCCATGTAAATATTTTCCTCCAAATCTCCATTTAGGAACGCCGTCTTTACATCCATCTGATGTAATTCTAAATCGTAATGTGCTACAAGTGCCATTATAATTCTAAAAGAATCCTTACATGAGACTAGTGAAAATGCCTCATTATAATATATGCCTTCTCTTTGCGTGAAGCCTTTCACCACAAGTCGCGCTTTAAATCTTTCTACGTTCCCTTTGGAGTCATGTTTAGTTTTGTAGACCCATTTACAGCCTACTGTCTTGGCTCCTTTAGAAATTATTTCTAAGTCCCAAACACCGTTGGTATTCATTGATTTCATTTCATCTTGCATGGCTTTAAGCCACTTTGATGAGTGAGCGCTTTTTATGACTTCTTCAAATGAGGTGGGATCACCCTCCGTTTGAAATTCTTCACATTTATAGACTTCGTAGTCATCAGGAATGGCTGAACTCCTGACTCTTTGAGACCTTCTAGGGGTCTCGTTAGTTGACGCTTGTTCTATATGAGGCTGTTGTTGCTCTTCCTCATGTCTGACAACGGGTTCTATGTGATCCTGAACGATATGTTCTTCATGTTCATTCATTGTTGCCACAGAAGAACTAACAACAGATGTTGTTACTATAGTGCCATGCAATGTTGGTACAGCAACAATGGGTAGCATGAAGAATGATTCCTAAACCATCGAAGTGGGCACGTATACCCGCTTCTCTTCAAAATTAATTTCTCGCGCTATCATGCCCCCCTGACCATATCCTCCAAGAACACATGTTTTGTTTCTACAAACTTCGTATGTCTGTCAGGACAATAGAAGCGATAACATTTTGACTTTTCTGGATAGCCAATGAAATGACAACTGACTGTCTTGGAGTCTAGCTTCCCTATGTTTGGGTTAAAGACTTTAGCCTTAGCTAGACAACCCCACATACGTAAATAGTTAAGTGAGGGTTCTCTTTCTGTCCACAACTCATATGGTGTTTTGGACACCGACTTACTTGGCACTCGATTAAGAATATGAATAGCGGTTTTTAACGCCTCCATACATAAACACCAAAAGGCCTATATTCTTTGTTTGTGCCAAAAGTAGTGTCAAAAGTCACCACATCACCAAAGTGAGCATGATCAATTATCATCTTAGCATCAGCCCAGAAAATATTAGTTATATGTTCTTCCACATCTAATTGTAGAGCATAGTGGAAAGAAGGGTTCTCAGATATCTTGTCTTGAAAATACTTCAGCATGCTTCCTGCCTGACCATATGTCAACTCTCTTTGACGTCTCCCCTGCAAGTAATTTTTTTGATCATGACAAGTGTAGCTGAGATTCATTGGTCCTCCAACTTGGCGACTAGCCAACTCATGCGTAGCTTTTGGCCTAATTCCTGAATCATCGACAGCCTCAATTTCAAAAGCTTGCACTTTTGAAATCTTTCTTTGTGATAACATCAAATGGAAGGTTTGTGGCAAGTGAAGAACATGATTGTGCACAACAATTAGATCAAGCACTTCATAATTCTCTGCAACTCAATTTAATGTAAGAGTCATACGAACTGGACAACCTGTTCTTGTTTCTGCTCGAGGATTCTTTGTGATGTGATCTCTCTTTGTCTCATGCTCAAAAACCCTCCTTGGCACACACATATCTACGTGAAGTTACCTTTTCATCAAATCTACTTTCATTTGTGTACCCTTTTCTAACCTCAAAACCTGCATGACCTCCATAGTTTACCCAAAATGACCAAGCATCATCCAAGTTTCTAAATTTCTGACCAACTTGAGGTACCCAGCTAGGATTCACATTCTCTCTGTACATGAAAAAAATGCATTCTCTTTTTTCTCTCGAATGTGCCATTGGCACGATATTCATTAAGCAGAAGGAGAGTTTTACAAAGTAAAGTTTGGACGGTAATTTGTGATTACCGAGCCAAACACTGACCGAGATCACATAGTTGTGATTTACAAAAGAAAATACTTAGCGACCAAGAGAAGGATCAAGCATAGGGACAAAACCCAGCAGGCCCTGAGCTCAGCGGCTAAAGAGCGTCATGCTTGAAGCTAGTGAGGTTCAGCTCCATGGCAACCGGATCGAAGTCTGGAGCGAAGAGCGCCTGAAGGGCCTCTAGTTTGGAGGGCGACAACGGCGCAGCGAAGAAGGCCTTGATACTGTCCAAAGCCACAGGGTCCGGACCCTGCGGCGTATATGCGATCCCCAGCTTTTGCTTGAGCACATTTTATGCTTGGACAGTCGGGTTGGATGCCTTGGTCTTAGCAGCCAGCCTCCCACTCCGACGCACCTACATCACCATTGAAGGTGTCCTAGACCTTCTCAGCCTCGGCTTGCTGAGCAACGGGGTCTCGAGCGGGATGCATAGCCACGCCTCCAATTGTGCCAACAGGGACACCTCAGCCGATGGAGGTTGAGCGTTGTGGCCTTCACCGTCAATCGATGATCCACGGCTGCGCCTCAATAGCTCAAGCTCTGTAACCCCCGAATCCAGCAGAGTCGTCCACGGCTGTTTCCTGCCCTGAGCAGAGCGACGTGGGGCCAAGTCAGCCGATGACGGCGAGATCTCACCGAAAAAATGCATTCTCATTGCTCGCATATGAGTACAGACAATACAAGAATCATCCAAGTTTGGAATGTGAACATAACTTACTTGTTGGGTTGTGCTTGTGCCATTGAATCTTAACTGGATGAAGCGGACTGAAGTAGACGAAGGTGAAGCAGACGCACGAACGCAGACGTAGCTGGGAACGCGGTGTCGTAGACACGAGCAAAGCTAGGTCGGCGGCTGAGATGTGGCCGGAGCTAGGGCGGCGGCGGCGCAGACTCAAGAAAAAGCTAGGCAGGCGGCGGTGCGGGCGCGGGCGAAGCAGAGCAGTAGATCGCACGGACACGGGCGCAACTCAGCAGCAGACCGCGTGGACGCGGATGCGGTTGGGGCAGCGGCGGCACGGACGCTCGGCCGCGGCGGCGCGCCAGTCCCGCCCAAAATTATCCCCGTACGCCGTCCGTATCGCGGCAATTTCTCCCGGCGGCCGCAGGAACAAGTTAGGCGTAGGTCATTCCTGGAACCCGAGCTAGGCCTTATTTGAGCCACGAAATGCAGCTGGGCTGTGATTTGGGAGGTGGGAAGGTGCTCTTATATCAACCATTGGATAGCAAATGAATGGCATCGGGCCGGGGGGGGGGGGTGGGGGGGGTGCAAGTTACCCATGACTTGCCTTCAGTCAGTTAGACAATCCGAGCCGTCGCTCAGGTAGGCACCTCCTTGCCGCGCGCACCTGCTGATGCTTGAACTGTCTCGTGGACTCATCGTCACCAGCAAAGGCGCACGGTTCTCATCACCGAACCTCACCTCCGCCAGGGACGCACCTCGGCGGCATTCCCGGGGCAGTGGGGCACGCCACCGTGTTCGAGCTCGAACAAGACGTAGTCGGTCCACAGGGACGCCCGGTCCTCCGGCCTCCGCGCGCAGCCACCGTCGCGGCGTCGCACGGTCCGTCGTCTTGCGGGGGCAAGCTGCTCGGTGCGATTCCCATCGATCACGGCGGTCGATCGATCGATCGATCGGACACAGCAGCGTGTGCTGTTTGGAGTTGGATTCTCTTGATGTCAGTATAGCGAGTTCTATTGTATGCTCTGTCGTACTCACTGCTTGTAACTATTGTCTTCGTTATATGGCCTTGAGTATCTATTGTAGTCACTTTATTAACTCAGAAGTAGGGATGAAAACGGTATGTATATTTTCCGACCGTATTCGAAACCGAATCCGTTTAGAGAGGTTGAGATCTATCCGTATCCGAGTCCGGATATCCAACATCCGATACCGTATCCGTATCCGAATACTCAAATCGCATATTTATGATGTCGATATCCAATCGTATCCTATCCGACATAGTTGACACTATCCGTATTCGAATCCGAATCCAGACAGAAATATGAAAACAAATGTAATATCGGTGATATCCGTCCGTATCCGATCCGTTTTCATCGCTGCTCAGAAGTGGTCAGAGTAACTTTAGTAGCATTGTATAAAATTTCTAGTTTAATTTGTGGATAATGGTTTTTTAATCCGTCCCCTTATTTATGAACCTATTTGCTAGAATATGGTTTGGTTAATTTTTGCTATCAGCAACAGATGTCTGGCTCATACAAATGCTTAAGTACACAAACAAGACATATAAGACTTGTTCCTTTTATTCAACACGGATGATACACAAACTTAGTAAAGCATATACATGAAGCCATGCTAATGGAAACATACACGAGAACAAGTGGGTACACATATAAGTTCATACACAGTGGTACGACGTGTATATAGTTCACTATTACACAAAAGGTATTACTTGCTCATAGCGAAGCTTTAGGTTGTATGCACGTGGATCGGTGCCATTATCCTCTTCTTAGTTTCCTTCCACGATTCTCATGTCAATTGGTGGCTAAAGAGGCGGTGGCTCTGTCTTTGATGGTTGTGGTTTGGGGTTTGGCTCCGGTGTAGGTTTAGGGCTTGTCTGAGGCTCTGGCTTGGATGGATCAGGCTGGGGTTTTGGGCTTGGCTCGGGCTTTTGGCTGGATGGTTCATGTTGGGGTTTTGGCTTCGGCAAAGGCTTCAGGCTTGGATCAAGCTCAAGCTTTGGTTTTGGCTCAGGCTCTAGTGGGGGTTCAGGGATCGAATGGGGTGCCGGCCTTGGTGGTCCTGGCGTTATTTTCAGGCCAAGTGAAGGTTTGGGGCTTTGTTGAGGCTCTGGCCAAGGTTTAGGTCTGAGTGTAGGCTTAGGTCTTGTCTCAAGATCAGGTTGGTTTTGGTTTAGGTTGTGATGCAGGATTTGGATCAGGCTGTGATGTGGGTTCTAGTTCAGGATTTGGAAGTGGTTGTGGTGTGGGTACGGGCTCAGGCCATGGTATTGCCTTAGGTTCTAGCTCTGGGTCTGGCTGTGGTGTTGGTTTTGGTTCAGGATTTGGAAGTGGTTATGGTGTGGGTATGGGTTCAGGCTGTGGGTTTGGCTTGGGTTCTGGCTCTGGGTTCGGTTGTGGTATTGGTTTTGGTTCTGGATTTGGAAGTGGTTGTGGTGTGGGTATGGGTTCAGGCTGTGGCATTGGCTTGGGTTCTGGCTCTGGGTTCGGTTGTGGTGTTGGTTCTGGTTCAGGATTTGGAAGTGGTTGTGGTGTGGGTATGGGTTCAGGCTGTGGCAGATTTGGAAGTGGTTGTGGTGTGGGTATGGGTTCAGGCTGTGGCATTGGCTTGGGTTCTGGCTCTGGGTTCGGTTGTGGTGTTGGTTCTGGTTTAGGATTTGGAAGTGGTTGTGGTGTGGGTATGGGTTCAGGCTGTGGCAGATTTGGAAGTGGTTGTGGTGTGGGTATGGGTTCAGGCTGTGGCATTGGCTTGGGTTCTGGCTCTGGGTTCGGTTGTGGTGTTGGTTCTGGTTTAGGATTTGGAAGTGGTTGTGGTGTGGGTATGGGTTCAGGCTGTGGCAGATTTGGAAGTGGTTGTGGTGTGGGTATGGGTTCAGGCTGTGGCATTGGCTTGGGTTCTGGCTCTGGGTTTGGTTGTGGTGTTGGTTCTGGTTCAGGATTTGGAAGTGGTTGTGGTGTGGGTATGGGTTCAGGCTGTGGCATTGGCTTGGGTTCTGGGTTTGGGTCCGGCTGTGGTGTTGGTTCTGGTTCAGGATTTGGAAGTGGTTGTGGTGTGGGTATGGGTTCAGGCTGTGGCATTGGCTTGGGTTCTGGGTTTGGGTCCGGCTGTGGTGTTGGTTCTGGTTCAGGATTTGGAAGTGGTTGTGGTGTGGGTATGGGTTCAGGCTGTGGTATCGGCTTGGGTTCTGGGTTTGGGTCCGGCTGTGGTGTTGGTTCTGGTTCAGGATTTGGAAGTGGTTGTGGTGTGGGTATGGGTTCAGGCTGTGGCATCGGCTTGGGTTCTGGGTTTGGGTCCGGCTGTGGTGTTGGTTCTGGTAGTGGATTTGGATCTGGTTGTGGTGTGGGTTTAGGTTCAGGCTGTGGCATTGGCTTGGGTCCCGGCTCTGGGTCTGGCCGTGGTGCGGGTTCTGGTTGAGGCTGTGGTGTAGGCTTGGGATCCGGCTTTGGGTCCGGTCGTGGTGTGGGTTTTGGTTTACGGTGCGGTATTGGTCTAGGTTGTGGTGGCTTTACGTCAATCACCCTACTATGAGCAAGATCAAGAACACTTGCAGCCAGTGTAATGGCTAGGGCTAAGTGGAAACATAGTGAGAGGAGGGCGGACCTCATAGTCGATCGCCACTAGTCCCCCAAGACACGCGTTTGATCTATCTCACTCTAATCGCTATCTCTTCTCGGTCTCCAGTGCAAGCTGTGGGCGCTAGCGTGTGCATAGATGGCATGAGCGGCATGGGTGATTTATAGGCATGGAAAGCCAATCGGCGTCCATGCATCTCCCGGCCCTGTGCGTGATTTTTTTGCCATGGCACTAGGTATAATATCGTAGCAGCTTTTGGATCGGATGTGTGCAACTTTAGCGCTTGCCACACAAATCACTGTAGATTGGATGATCGTGCGACAGATCAGACGACCTAACTTAATTTGACAGAGATTTGCATGCAATGGATACATGCTGTTATTGTATTTAAAAACGTAGTGCGGACGTGCACGAGCTAGCTAGTTAGTGAGTGGAGAGAACGTCATGCTCATGCATACTGGATCGGGGGCTTCATCGCAACGTATTTTTTTTACCAGCAGCAACCACTATTTTTTTTTGAAACTATATATATACTGTTAGTACCTCTATCTACTGTCGATCATGCAAGCAAAGCGTGCGTGTCCCGCGCGGCACGCGTGCATAAAGCTCACTCTCTGAAGTCCCTTTTCCTTTTGTTTTCCATCAATTGGCATTAGCTAGGCTAATGGCCAGTCCACGACAGTAAAAAAAGATTGTCACCTTTTGATCCCAATAGCAGCTCCCCGCTCCACTCAAAACAAAAAACAAAAAAGCAGCTCCCCACTCTACTCACCTGTCCTTCTCTCGTGGGGTTGTCGATCCCCAGCTGCGAGTGAAAAATATTAGGCTGGTTTTATCTCTCCTACTTCTCTTATTTTGCATATGCATGGATCTCAGTTCCATGATTTGTATCTCGTAGGCCTTGCATCCACCCAACACATGTGGATTGAAGCGAATCCGACTACATCCAAACAAGTTATAAGGGGTAAACTATTTCAATTTGTCCAATTTACACCTTTAATTTTTTTTTTGCTTTTGTTTCTCTATGTACAACTTTTGTTCTAATTTTCAAGGTGACAGAAGACATCATATTTTGTGTCAGAAAGTACATTATGAATTATTCTCATTATGTTTTGTACGATAATGTATCTCTAGTGTTAATTTATTATTAAATTCCCTGAGCTATCAAAATAATAGCAAAAAAATATATAAGATATATTTTTCTAACTTAGCTTATGATGTCATCTATCACTTCACCAAATTTCATATTAAAACTCAACTTATATATATGGAGAAACAAAATAACAATCCTGTTAAGAGGTAAACTAGACCAACTAAAAGGAGGGCGTAAATTTAACCAGATGTTAGATTAGGGGTTATCTGGATACAAGCTAAAGTTAGAGGGAGTAACTTGGACTTTCTCCATCCCATTTTCTAGGTTTTTCCCTTCTCTAAGTCGTCGCTAAGGTCTAGAATGGAAAAAGGTAATTTAATTTAGAAAAAAGTCTACTTAACCCCCTACCTATCATACTTGGTCTACTTCACCCCCTCAACTATGAAACCGTCTGTTTTACCCCCTAAACTATCTAAAACCGTCTGTTTTATCCCCTGAGGTGGTTTTCAGCGGCGGGCTTGCCACAGTAACATCGTGTTTGCTACAGTGACGGTGGGTTGGTACAGTGCCCGTGGTTTTGAAATTTCTTTTTTTTTTAATTTATTTTCGGTGAATTTTTGAAAAATCATAGAAAAATCATAAAATAAAAAATCTAATTTTATTGGACTCCACATGAGTAGATCTACATAGTGAATATATAATACGGTATACTTTAGTACAAAATTTTTACTGTAGCCTTAGATTAATTGGAAAATCTAATTTTGTCTGTAATTAATTGGAATAATTCATAGCTGCAACTTTTATGGTCCAATTGTGGTGAAATTTTTATGGTACGCTAATTATTATATGCTTGAACTATAGTAAAAATTTCGTACTCATTGGACTATGTATAACTTAGTTATAGATAAATTCTAATTAATTACAGACAAAATTGAATTTTGCAATTAATCTAATGCTACAGTAAAAATTTTGTACTAAAGTATACCGTATTATATATTCACTATGTAGATCTACTCATGTGGAGTCCAATAAAATTAGATTTTTCTATGATTTTTCAAAAATTCACCGAAAATAAAAAAAAGAAATTTCAAAACACGGATACTGTAGCAACCCGACGTTACTGCAGCAAACCCGCTGTTACTGTAGCAGACCCGCCGTTGAAAACCACCCAGGGGGTAAAACAGACGGTTTTAGATAGTTCTGGGGGTAAAACAGACGGTTTCATAGTTGAGGGGGTGAAGTAGACCAAGTATGATAGGTGGGGAGGTTAAGTAGACTTTTTCCTTTTAATTTATAAGCGATCATCATTCCATGATATATAAAGGTTAATTTGCTCGGTACAACATTACATTTTCATATACCAGATACAAGGAATCAAACATAAAAGGACGTACCTAGTGCAGAGAGCTCCTGCTCTGTGCGGGGTCTGGGGAAGGGTGTCAGTGGCAAGCTTTACTCTCGCCTGTGCAATGCGAGGAGACCGCGACTCGAACTTGGGATCTTTCGGTTACAGGCGGTAAGACCCTACCGCTTGCACCAGGTCCGCCCTTCAAGGAATCAAACATAGAGCCCAAAAATTAAAACTTGGTGCCTAATGACTTCCTTAGACGCTTTTGACTCACCTAGTGGCGTGTGTGCTAATCTCTGTTTTGCTTTTTCCATCAATGAGTAGTTTTCTTGCACTCTATTACATTCCCCTTCTAAGAGTATTTCTAATATGAGTCCTTAAATTAGGTCTCTTTTTTTTTGAAACCGGGTAGATGTATTACTCATGAGCTGATAGATCGTCAGCAACAATTACATTGATACGTTCTGGGAGGGAGCTTAGGATTTGCTCGACTCCTTCATCACACTCATATACCCACTAGCAGCTATTTCATGAGCCACCCTATTACATTCTCTAGGCACACAGAGGCATTGGAAACAATTGAAATTTACATGCACCAAGAACTTTAGCTCAGCAACCAATCCTCCTGCCACACTGGCATCGAAGTCACTAGAGTAGAGCTGCAGGGCGTCAGTCTCGAGGGGCTCTTATTTTGATTTGAGAGCAACTCTTATTTTTAAAGGAGCCACTATCAAAGGAGTTTGTTTTTATTTTAGAAATAAAAATAGCGTAGATTAATATAAAAACATTATTTAAAAATATTTTAAAATTGGCTTTAATTCTTTTTTTTTAGAAATAAAAATTGGGTTTACTGAGAGTGCATTGACTGATTCCTGGTTCCGTGGCAGCCAGATTGTGGTTCAGTAGCTGTCCTCACTGACATCTAGGGCCCGCTTACTTAACAGCCCATGGGCCAAATCGATGCAGAGCAGCGTGTGGCGTTTGGGCCTTATGGGCCGTACCGTCACCGAGAGCTCAAGTTCCCAGCCTATACAGACCTCGGAGCCCACTAAGCCCAAAGGAAATTGTGTCTCTCCCCTTGTTGGACTGGACCCCTAGAAGCTACCGCCACACTCCCTCCCTCCCTCGCTCCCTCCCCGCCCGCACTCCACCCGCGCCGCGCCGCCGCCGCCTCCTACTCCGCCTCGGCCCCTCGGATCCGGACCGAGCGCCGGCCATGGCACTCGCCTTCGACGAGTTCGGGCGCCCCTTCATCATCCTGCGGGAGCAGGAGAAGAAGACGCGCCTGCGGGGGCTCGACGCGCAGAAGGCCAACATCGCCGCGGGCAAGGCCGTCGCGCGGATCCTCCGCACCTCGCTCGGCCCCAAGGGCATGGACAAGATGCTCCAGTCCCCCGACGGCGACGTCATCATCAGTATGCGTCTGCTCGGCTCTCTCCCTCCTCTTTTCTCTTCGTCTTGTGGACTGTAGCTCCTGATTTAGCTTCGGTGGAGGTTTTTAGTGCTAGGGTTTCTCGAGTGGCGCGTGCACGCCTTGAGATCTAGGTTCTGCGGGGCATTTGCTCGTATTAACGCTGCCGGTTTAGCCGATGCGGTTTCTAGTTTGTTGGTATAATTCCATTTCATTGTCAGCATAAGTTTACATGCTAGTTTGCCCCCATTTAGCTGCTGCAATGCTCAAATGAGGCGCCCCTACAGTTTAGGATCCGTGCAATAAATCAAGTTGGACAGAAGTTGTTGATTTGGGGATCTAGTTTGCTTGTTCAACCTAGATTTACAAGCTGTTTTGCGCCCCCAAGGGCGCACCCCTACAGTGAAGATCCGTACAGCAAATCAATTTGGACAGGAGGTGTTGATTTATAGATCTACTTTTTGCTTGTTCAAAATGCCGTCTCGCTGTTCAGGGGTTCACACTTATAGATATATATAAGCTATCTCAATGCTCACTGCTTCCATTTAGGCCGTGTTTGGATCCCTATAGATAATAACTATCTGCTAATAATTATCTCTTTTGGATCCAAACAGTTGCAACTAATAGACTAGCTAATTGTTAGTTGAACCTCTAGATAACAACTATCTCACTAGTTGAACCAAATTAGATAATGGCAGCTAATAGGTGGAGAAATAACTATCTCAATCAATTAGCTGTGTATCCAAACACCCTCCCAGCTAATAAGTAGCTTGCCAATTGTTAGCCAGCTAATACTAGCTATGTGCTATTAGCTAGCTAACTACTATCAGCTAATGGATCCAAACAGGGCCTTAGTGGGTTAATTTCGACAGGGCGCTTTGATTTTAAGATCTAGTTCTGTGCTTTACAAGTTCACTTCGCAGTAATGTTAATGAGCTATCTCACTGACAAACAGTTCCTCAGTTACTTTGCTTACTGAATGGGCTGCCTTGTGAATTGCTAGCAAATGATGGGGCGACCATCCTGGAGCAGATGGATGTTGACAACCAGATTGCAAAGCTGATGGTGGAGCTGTCCCGTAGTCAAGACTATGAAATCGGGGATGGTACCACCGGGGTGGTAGTCATGGCAGGGGCTCTCCTCGAGCAGTCTGAAAAGCTTCTGGAACGTGGTATTCACCCCATTAGGGTGGCTGAAGGCTATGAGATGGCGTCAAGGGTAGCTTTTGATCACCTAGAACGTATCTCCCGAAAGTTTGAGTTCAGTGCAGACAACATTGAGCCCCTGGTTCAGACCTGCATGACAACTCTATCCTCAAAGATGTAAGTCATAACAAATCCTCTGTTCAATCAGTCAGCCTTTGTGATGTAGATTTTTTCATTTCATTTATGTCCTTTAGTAATTCCTATATAGGGTTAATACTTAATAGCATTTCAGAGGAGCAATGAGAAATTTTCTTTTCTCTGTGTAGTGCTGTTGTGCCACTTTGTATTTTTTGGTAAAATAGAAAAAAGCTTTGTTAGGGAAGTAGTAACTTTTCAGGGTTCCCTCTTTATCTGACCTAACCAAACAGAATAGTTTTGAAGATTTCATTGGTTCTCACATGTTACTAATCCTTTTTTTTTGTGAATGTATGCATGCTACTAATCATTGATTCATACCTGTAATAATTGTTCACTTCAATCTCAAGCTGATCTAAACCTATATTTGCTGTGTTGATGGCCTCTCAATTTTTTACCATTTTCCTATGAAGCTCATTTCTATATGATGAATACACAATCTTTTTTCCCTTCATTTTACAACATCACCACCTGTTTGTCCCCCACCCCCCCTCCCCAGAACTTATATTTTAGCTGCTTTAGAAAGATTTCAGTAGGTTCACTGTACAAAAACAGCATGTCTGATGTCTCAATTGTTCTTATTCTACAGTGTTAACCGTTGCAAGCGGGCATTGGCAGAGATTGCTGTCAAAGCAGTACTTGCGGTTGCAGATTTGGAGAGGAAGGATGTTAACTTGGATTTAATTAAAGTAGAAGGCAAGGTTGGTGGGAAGCTGGAGGACACAGAGCTTGTATATGGAATTATTGTTGACAAAGATATGAGCCATCCACAAATGCCAAAGAGAATTGAGGATGCTAAGATTGCCATCCTGACATGCCCATTTGAGCCTCCGAAGCCTAAGACAAAGCATAAGGTCGACATTGATACTGTTGAGAAATTCCAGACACTGCGTGAGCAAGAGCAGAAATACTTTGATGAAATGGTTCAGAAGTGCAAGGTAAACACTAAACTACTTTTAGTATTACAGAATATCAATGTTGTTGATACCTGAGTGATGATGTTTCTTGCGTGCATAACTATCATATTGTTCTGGACATGATATTCGTAGTTGAAATAATTTATGTTGTTATTTTGCTTAGTTACATTGTTTCCCATGGTTTTGTAGCAATTATCATAATGAATTTTGAAAGGCATCTTGAAATCTTTTAATTGGTTATTATGGGTATTTGAATTATTCATTTAATATGATGTCTTCGCTTTGCTAAATAATTATCCACATTATTTTCTGTAGGATGCTGGTGCAACCCTGGTTATTTGTCAGTGGGGTTTTGATGATGAAGCCAATCATTTGTTGATGCACAGAAATCTGCCAGCTGTCAGATGGGTTGGTGGTGTTGAATTGGAATTGATTGCCATTGCTACAGGTCAACATGCTGCTATATCTCACTCTTATGTGACTATGAATTGCGTGTGGTGACATTCCCTTACATAACTGACTGCAGGAGGACGGATTGTTCCGAGATTCCAAGAGTTGAGTCCTGAAAAGCTTGGGAAGGTACCACTCTTCTGTATACGTTCATAGTTTATTTTCAGTCATATGGAATATGCATAGGTTGATGATGCAGTGTTTAGTACACAATTTTGGTGTCCCAGTTTGCATGAATCTGAAATTAGTTAAGATTAGGGATTATTCATAGACACTGTGCTTGCCTCTATATTTTACCATATTTTAAAAGCAACTGTTTATACGTTTCTGACTAACTTGTAGTTGGATAGAAAGCTAAACTTATTTATTGTTGGTTGTTATGATAATTGATATGTACTAACTTTTAACTGTGTGAGTTTGTGAGGGTGATTTGATTTTTAGCTGGCCAGTAAACTAAATCTTTAACCTTCATCAAGGTTAATTAACATGCCATTATTGATAGCTTAGCACATTCCTTTTTAAATGCCCATACATAGAAAATACTCTAGTCATTTTTGCTGTATTGCAAGTAGCTATCTGTTACACGATTTTGCTTGCTCTTTTTCGCTAGGCTGGATTAGTCAGGGAGAAATCATTCGGAACAACAAAGGACCGGATGCTTTACATTGAACAGTGTGCCAATTCCAGAGCTGTAACTATTTTCATTCGTGGTGGTATGTTCTGATGCATTATCCTTTTTTGTTCTTTCATATTAACATATACCTGTGTTTATCTCCATTACAAGGTCATTTGTGTTTAATTTTAATTAACACATCAACTTTTATCTGAGCTGGAGATAATTCACAGTGAAAGTGATTCTATATCTTTTGTGAAAGCTGTTGCTATGTGGTGTATTCTGATTGCACTGTCCAATTAAGTAGTTATACTTTAATAACTTTTGGTATCAATCCTGCATCACAAACCTAGATCATACAAAATTTGTAGACAAATGACTTTTGGTATCAATCCTGCATCACAAACCTAGATCATACAAAATTTGTAGACATCATTTGTCGGACAATAAACTTACAATAACTATGCTCGCTGTTAGATCATATCTTGAATTGTTCATTTCGATGGATAGGCCCTGATGTGAGTCTGTTATATAACTAACTGCTGCTGTGCAGGGAACAAAATGATGATAGAGGAGACCAAGCGCAGTCTTCATGATGCTCTTTGTGTGGCAAGGAATCTGATCCGGAATAACTCAATTGTGTACGGCGGTGGCTCAGCAGAGATATCTTGCTCAATTGCTGTAGAAACTGCTGCAGATCGGCACCCTGGAGTTGAGCAGGTATTTGTTGACTTTGGAGCTTCTGTTTGAAAAAGGATGCAATCTGTTCCTTCTGATTGTGTTTTTCTTTGCAGTATGCTATCAGGTCATTCGCTGATGCATTAGATGCTGTTCCACTAGCCTTAGCTGAAAACAGTGGTTTGTCACCCATTGATACCTTAACCGCGGTAAAAGCTCAACAAGTTAAGGTATTGAACTTTGTATACCCCTTGCTTTAAAGTCGACTCTACATCCTTTTACTTGTCAGTCAGATCATGCCCAACTCTTGGGTTTGTTCAAGTGTCACTACCAATAAGTAACAAGTGCGTGTATAGAGTCTGGCTAAATATTACTCAGTGTGGTTGCTGCAGCACTTGATCTATTGTCATGTCATGCTCTTTTGTAGTGTTGCAAAATGGTTGTGTTGCTGTTCCATTACTTCTAAATTCTTGTTTGCAAACTCTGGTAACATGATTACTGAACACCTTTGCAGGAGAGCAACCCCCACTGTGGCATAGACTGCAATGCTGTTGGCACCAACGACATGAAAGAACAGAACGTCTTCGAGACCCTGATTGGCAAGCAGCAACAGATCTTGCTTGCCACTCAGGTGGTGAAGATGATCCTGAAGATCGACGACGTCATCTCACCGTCCGAGTACTGACGAAGCCTGAAGGAAAAAGGAACGGACGACTATGCTGGATGACAGTTTAGTAGGCAGCATTGCTGATGTGTTGATTGGTTTACTCTCTGTATCTTATATGAGCTGCCTACCACTTTTTGTGTGACGCTTGCGGAAATTGTTTGTATTGGCACGATATAGCATCGAGGTTGTGTTTGGAAGTAGTCTAGACACTAGACAATCCTTTGTGCCTTCTCTTCAGGGTTGAGATTGTTGCAGTATTGATGCTTTTGTAGTGTTTGCACCGCTTGGCTGAAGCTGTCTTTTTGTTTGATGAATGCAATAGTTCCGACGTCCGACGCCCTCATGAACAAAATGCAATAGTTCATCCTTTGGTTTATCTGGACAAATTGTTGAAATCCGAAAGGGTTATCTCACCAAAACACATCATCTGCTGTCTGCGATCCCTGCTGGCACCTTTGAATTTTTTTGGAAGTAAAATGAGTTGAAGAATCGCTTGTTTTGGAAGTTAAATGAGTTTTTTTTACAACAAAGTAAAATGAGTTGGAGTAATGCTTTGTGATATCTGGGTCGTCATCATGTGGACGGACGATGAGATCTCCACTATTGATCCTCCCCTCTCCCCTCCCGAAACCCGATGCTCCATGCCGCCCCATACCAGGTCAGCACCGCACACTCCGTATGTTGACTTCGAGGGGAGGGGTCAGGACTCGCGTCGCCGCACCCAGGGAGCGATGCGGGGGGCAGTTTTTTTATGAGGAACACGCTATCCCAGTACCTGAGCATCTGCAACGGTGTCTTAAAAAAATACTCCCTAAATACAGGTTTTTTAACCTTTGCAAAATACATTGGAAGACGTAAAAAAGCTACAACTCCAACAATTTTTAAAATCTCACACCTAAAAGATAGAAGGTAATTTTACATCAGGAATTCTAAATTATTTCTAAATTACACTAATCACTTTTATACTTTATTTCTCTACTGTACATTTGCATCAGAAACCCTATCCTACTTTTTTTTTTCTTCCCCACGTCCTTCCACCTCCAGATTGGCACGACGATACGCGCGTGTAACTATACGCGCATATGGGTGGTTTTTTCGAAGTGCCAAAAGTTTGGGAGGTGGGTTTGGAAGTTGTTTTAAAATAAGTTTTTTCCAATCTTGCCAAAATTCCTGGATTGAGAGATTATTTTGGGTACTCTTCTCAATAATTTCTTCCCAAAAGCATGGAGTTTTTCAACTCGTCAAAAAGTATTGGGAGGAATAAATAAGACCATCTCCAACAGTTTCCAATAACCCACTCCTAAAATATAGAAGATAATTTTACATCAGGAATCCTATACTATATCTAAATTATCGTAACCACCTTTATATATTATTTGTCTCTTGTACATTTGCATCAGGAACATTTTTTCTACTCTTTATTCTTTCCCGTCCTTCCACCTTTAGCTTGGCCGAAGTATACGGGCGTTTGGATCGCCGCGGGAGAAGATACGTGCGACCTAGAGTCCGCGCATCTTTACGCGCAAGGGGTGGTTTTCTCCCAAGTACCAAAAGATTGGGAGGTGAGTTTGGGAGTTGTTGAAGATGGATTTTTTTTATTCTTCCTAAAAATCATGAATTGAGAAGGATTACTGGGTACTCTTGGAGATGCTCTCATCTCCAACAGTATCTAAAAAAATACTCCCAAAAAACCTGTTTTCCAACCTTTGCAAGATATATTGGGAGGCATAAGAAAGCTACAACTCTAATAGTTTCTAAAATCTCACGCCTAAAAGATAGAAGGTAATTTTACATCAGGAATCATAAACTATTTCTAAATCACACCGACCACTTTTATACTTTCTTTTCTTTTGTACATTTACATCAGGAACCCTGTCCTACCTTTTTTTTCTTTCCCACGTCCTTCCACCAAGATTGGCGCGGCGATACGTGCGCGTATATATCTGCGCGTGGGGGTGGTTTTTTCCAAGTGCCAAAAGATTGGAGGTGAGCTTGGGAGTTATTGGAGATGAGTTTTTTTTTCAATCTTGCCAAAATTCCTAGATTGGGAGATTGTTTCGGGTACTCTTGGAGATGCTCTACTCCCTTGTTACTTGCTGCCCAATGATCCGCAGATACCATCGGTCTTTGATCTCGTTGCACAACACCATTTAGAAAAGAGTAAAATTCGTTGGTGGTCCCTAAACTTGCACGTTAGTGTCATCTAGGTCCCCATCTCTCTAATTCGATTTATGGGTCCCTATGCTTGTATGACAGTGTTACCTAGCTCCCTAACTCTCAAATTTTGATATTTGAGTCATATAACTTTTATGAAGGTGTTAGCAAAGGTCCTCAAACTTACACATCAACACACAGATGACACTAATGCGGCATGCTAGTTATGTGTTGCCATGCAAGTTTAGGGACCTAGATGACACCGTTATACAAGTTTTGGAATTCAAAAATCAAAATTTGAGAGTTAGGGACCTAGATGACACCGCCGTACAGGTTCATGGACCCGTAAATCAAGTTTTGAGAGTTAGGAACCCAAATGGCAACGTCATACAAGTATAGGGACCGCTGATGCATTTTACCTTTTTAAAAGAAACACAGATGCCAAATATATCGCTACAATGTTCAAATATACAATAGATTCATGTTTTGATCTCAACATTTGTGGGCGCAAAAGACGACCACACACCGACGCTAGATCGCACATACAGCAGATCGCAAAAACACACACTGGACGGTCCGACATTTCTGAGATTGCAAGCATCATGCGATCTACGTCGTGGCTGGAGATCGACGTTAACTGTAGATGGCGAAAACGTGAGCATCGGACGATCCGACAGTTGGCGAGATGTGAACACCAGATGATCTCACTATAGCTTTTCGCCACCCGCGGTTTTGAGCATAGGATGGTCCGGCTGCGTTGGGATGTGAGCGTCGGACTGTCCGGCCAGTTGTTTTGGCCGATGTAACAACAGATGCACATTGGGGTTTAGAAGAGTTTAGAGTAAAAACTAATGGCAAGAAGATAACAATAGTATTGCTGGATCGATTGGATAACCCAATCTTTCATGACGGTTCGACAACATCTATCCCAGAGGTAAAGTTCGAATACATTATGAGAAAACAACTTGAAACAAATATGGAAACAAAAGGGCCTATTTAGATTTCAGCCGCTAAAAATTAGCACTATGTTTGGATGCTAATTAGAAGGACTAAACGAGAACTAATATTAAAACTAATTGCATAAGCGGTGACTAATTGGCGAGACGAATCTATTAATCCTAATTAGGCCTTGATTAGCCTATGTTTACTGTAGCATCATATAAGCTAATCATGGCCTAATAAGGATTAATAAATTCGTCTTGTTAATTAGTCACCGCTTATGCAATTAGTTTGAAATTAGTTCACGTTTGATCCTTGTAATTACTATCTAAACATAGTGCTAATTTTTAGTACTAGCCCAAAGTCTATCTCAGACCTGTTGTGGACGACGCACGCACCAGATAGGTCGACGCTCGCTGTGTGGCTTGCGCATCAGACTGTTCGGTGCTTGCCCTTTTGTGTGGGCCTGCCCTTTTTTGGTGCGAAACAGCATTGAAACACAATGGCTAGGAAAATAGAAAGAGGATGTAGGAGCACAAGGGTTCCTACTAGCATATGCATATGCATATGCATGCACACTACACCACAACCCCAGAATAACGACGCTCCATCGGTATGTATAGGTCGATATAGCGACGTACCATCGGTCGGTATAGATCTATGCCGACATTTACTTGAAGTCGCTAAAAGTGATGTCGGTATAGACCTATGCCGACTGACATGTTTATAGCGACCGACAGCCTGACGCCTTAGGAGCTATAAATACCGACAAATAGTTTGAGGCTATAAATACTTTTAGCAACCAACAGTCCAACTCGACATTTACATAGAGACAATATATATGTTGGTAATCAGCAGTACATAATAACCCAAAAATAATCTGTTATCAATGCGCACACATTCATTACAACATATATTAACCATACATACATGGAACATCAAAAAATATTAGCACAGACCATTGACCATTGATTCATTCCTATATGAGTAGCCCAATGTAAGGTCGGTCAGATTCAACATCATAAGTACAGAATATATTAGAAGCTCGCAAACATGAAGTTTGTGCATGAGCAAGCCATCGACGTCCCTACATCTACCTCATGTGACCAAAAGTCATACATCCACCACTCGTGACCAAAAGCTTAGCTCACTAACACCTAAAGCCACTGCTCAAATTTCAGTAACGGTGAGCTCATACTCATATCTCTAATAGGTTCAAAACAAAACATAGCTTCGATGGGCACTTTTAACTTGTGGACACCATCAGGTGTGCTGCCTAGGACCTTGCAGGACGGCCTGAAATGTAGTATGAATATCCAATTAGCGACATCTTTTACCAAAGTTGGAGAAAGACATCCAATAATATTATTCTAACTAATTGCTAACCCATAATAATACTTAGATGTTTCATTTTTCAATTTTCAGTGCATTATATATATATATAACACCTGGGTGCATTCTATATAGAGAATGCACCCAGGCCAAACCGACTGACGCGCACGCCCATCTGGTCCAGCCCGCACGCGCCCGAGGCCGCCTCGCCCGCACCACCTGGTCCGCACGCGGCACGCTCTAGCAAACCGCCTCCACTCCCTCTGTTCAGTTTCCGTTGCTCTTTTCCTCGCGAGGAACCGCCATCGCTCGCGCTGCGCCGCCGCTCCGCCGAGAGAAAACCGCCCCCATTGCTCCGCCGAGAAAACCGCCCCCACTCGCCCTTCATTTTTGTCGCTGCTCCCCCACCCCGTACTCCCCCCCACCCCCGCGCTCTCCATTTGCCGCTTCACGTGCTGCGGTTTTCCGCTCTCCATTTGCCGCTCTTCGGATTTCTGGACCTAGGGTTCGAGCGTCGCCGTGTTGAGGCGCTCAAATTCGAATCCGCCGCTTTTTATCCCGATGTAAGTCATCCCCCATTCCCTATCCCTACTTAATTTTGAATTGAATTCATTTTAACTGGCTATTACGCTCGTTTGTAATCGGCTTTTTTATGGTTTGTTTGCAATTTAGAGGATCCATGGGGCAATTGCAATTGTAACCATATTAGTACTTAATTTTGTAATTTTTGCGATGACTTGTGTAACTAGCCTATTTGTCCTTATGTTTGCAACTGGTAGGGTGTTGTAGTTGTAAATGGTCGACAATTCATTTGAAATTCAACTAATTTTGTAACTGTTGCTGCAACTCACTTAATCTAAAGGTGCATCTCTAATGTTTTATCGGTTGCAATTGGTTGACAATGCTGGTTTGTTCATTTCTGGGTTCTAATATGTAGAGGATACTATTCGATTTTTGTTTTGTTTTGATCTATGGCTCATGGGCTCAAAATGACACCATTTTTTCATGGGTTCTAATATATGCATGAATTGGGACTTTTTTGTTTTCGATAACCTATAAGTGTTGATGGACATAGTACATACGTCGGACTCAAAACCTTTCATGTTTTGCTCTTGATGACTTGTGTAACTAGCTTCTAACCTTAGTTGTAACTGGGAGGGTGTTCTAGTTGTAATTTGTTGACAATTCATCTGAAACTAAACTAAAATTGTAACTGTTGCTACATCCGGCTTTTTCAATCTTTTTTGAAGGTGCAAGTGTAGTGTTTTATTGGTTGCAAATGGTTAACAGTGCAATTTTATGTTTTATTCTCTTTTTTTTGTGCAACTGGCTTTTTTCTGATGTGTATTTTTTTTCAATGGCAGTGGTTATAATGAATTCGGAAGGGAATGTATCAGGTTCCCAGGGCAGTGACCCTCCCCGGCGTTCCTCCCATGTTGCTTCGCATGAGCAGAATGTATCAGGTGCTCAGGGCAGTGACCCCCCCAATGTTCCCCCCGTTTTGCTCCGCCGGAGCCGAAAAGGATGAATGTATACAAGTCGAAGGGTAGGAAGAAGAGATTAAGGCTCCCCAGTCCACCCCGACCTGATGTTGAGAGTGAAGTGCATGAATGACAGGAAAGAGAGCAAGATCCAGATTTTGATCCTGGCACTGATGGTGACGTAGGGAGTGAACAACATGGAGAGGATGATGCCGAGGCTGGCGGCGATGGTGACACTGGTGCTAATGGTGATGGGGATGCAGTGAATGTAGCCAATAAGAAGAGGCCCCGCAAGCAGCCTCCTACAATTCGTTGCTCTCCTTCAAAATTTCATGAACTTCTCAAAGCTCTCCCTGCTGACCTCAAAGATATAGTAAAGGCAAGGGGTTTTGGTGGATTGTTGGGATTCAAACCAACCTGCCTAGATAGGAAGTTGCTCACCTGGCTTATGTTGAGGCTTAACCCAGAAACAATGAAATTAGAGCTTGGTGGTGGTAAAGTGATTGATGTTAATGGGCACACTGTTTGGTGTCTGTTCCAGATACCCAAAGTTGGCGGTGACCCACCTTATATGTCTGACGCTGAAGCTCGTGTTAGGCGGAATGAGTTGGGAGAACAAATCTGTCCCAGTACATACAAAAGGCTGTGTATCAGGATTGCGGATATTGTGGATGGACTGAAGAGCAAGAAGCTCACGGGGGATTTGGGTCTCAGGGCATTTTTTATGGCTGTATTCCAGTCTCTACTTTTCTCAAACACTGATAGTTGCATCAGGCTTGAGGATGTTATATATACTGAGGATCTGGACAACATTGGCAAGATTAATTGGTGCAAAGCAGTAGTGGACAACCTTAGCAAAGCTGCATGTTTGTATAAAAAGGATTTCGCGGCGAAGGGCGTCCATGCACCTCTCATAGGATGCGGTGTTTTTCTTATGGTAAGTTTTTGTTGCATTTACTGGCTTTTGTGACACTAGTAGTTTTCCCCTGGTTGTGTAGTAGTTTCTCCAAAAACACACATTTTGTTCATGGCAAGAGTTGCAAATGGGGTCATGGCACAGTAGTAATTGTGTTGTAGTTTTGTTGCAATTGGGTCATGTTTCCAGTAGCAATTGGTCTCCTGTTGATCTTTTCTTATCTAGCATTCTTTATATTTTTGACTTGTAATTTTCTGTAGTAGTTTTTGTTGCATTTACTGGCTTGTTACACTAGTAGTATTTTTTTTCTGGCTGTGCATTTAGTTTCTCAAGAGTTGCTAGTGGGGGTCATGGCACCATAGCAACTGTGTAGTAGTTTTTGTTGCAATTGGGTCATGTCTCCAGTAGCATTTGGTCTACTGTTGTTTTATTTTTGTCTATCATCCCTTGTATTTTTTACTAGTATTTTTCTGTAGTAGTTTCTGTTGCATTTTTACTGGCTTGTTACACTAGTAGTAATTCTCTGGCTGTGTAGTAGTTTCTCCAAAACACACATTTTGTTCACGGGGCAAGAATTTGGAACTGGGGTCATGGCACCAGTATCAACGATTTAGTAGTTTTCTGTTGCAATTGGTTCATGTCTCCAGTAGTAATTGAATTGTTCATGTCATCAATAGCAATTGTGTAGTAGTTTTCTGTTGCAATTGGATCATGTCTTCAGTAGTAATTGGTGTCCTGTGTGTGTTTTTGTTTTATCTTTTTTATACATGCAGATGCTATACGTCGATCACTTGTAGCACGGGCTACAGGTAGACTCGTTCGCGCTCCCCCGATGTGCTATTTTGGATAGCAAAATTATCGACAGAATTACAACATTGGATCACAGGGGAGATGTTCCAGAAGATGCTATTGAATATGGCAACCTCAGGGTAAGATGTTGATAATCTGTTTTTTCTTTTTTTTGATTTTTTTCTTTTTTGCATGTTTTTTTTATCCAGTATGTGATTTTACGTTTCGGATAACCAGTTTCATTTTTTTGTTTTTTAAAAACCTGCAGTTGAGAAGCATCACCACCACATGTTATACACCCCCCGCTTTTGTCCTAGCTGCTCCTGCTATTGCTGCCCCTCGCCCTGTTCTTGCTCTTGAGGGAGCTTCTTATGCTACTGGTACCTCAGCGGACGTGGCTGGCACACATCATCCCCCTGGCGGGCATGCTGCCATGGAGCTTCAGCCTCCTGTTCTACACCAATACCCGAGCTTCCATACTGCTTTTGGCCAGAGCATTGCTGATGTAGTTGGAAGAAGTAGGAAGTCAGAGGCGCTTAAGATATTGAAGGCTTTTGATGACAGTACTACCCAGGCCCAGACCTACGCGACCAAGGCTGCTCAGTACATTACTATGGCCAACGATCTAATGGCAAAAAGTCATCACGAGTGCTTCAGTGCTATTCAGAAGCTTCTTGCTGATTCCCATGCTGGTAGGGAAGCTGCTATTGAGCGTAGGAGGGGAAAGAGGAGGAAGATGAGTAAATCTGGAGCATCAGGTAGTTTGTTGCAGTTTTCAACGTATTCACATTGCAATTACTAACATATATATGTGTTGCAATTGTGTGTCATACCATTTTGAAATTTTTATTATCAGTTTGTTTGCAAGACTAAGAAATTTTTGGGTATGCTGCAGCAGCTAAATCAGCTGTTGATGAAGATCAACACAAAGCAGTAGGTGATGAAGATGTTCTAGAAGAAGAAAATGTTGGAGCAAATTCTGGAGGAGGTACTTTTGTTGCATTTTGTCTTTGTTTCATTTTTCAATTACCACATTATCTATGTTGCAATTGGGGGGCAGGGGGGCCAACAAGCTTACGTGGGGTGTCTATTTGTTTGGTATGCAGGAGGAGAGACTAGCGGAGGACATATTCCAGATGTTGAACCACCACTAGGTTCTCTTTTTTTTTGTTGCATTTTTGTCCTTTTGTTTTCATGTTGCAATTACAGCCATTATTTGTGTTGCAATTGGGGTGCAGGTGGGCCAACAAGCTTACATTGGGTGTCTAATTTTTTTGGTATGCAGGAGGAGAAACTAGTGGAGCTGGATTTGGCCAAGATGATTTTCATGAAGAATTCGATGGAGATGGATTTGGCCAAGGATGTGATTCAGACCATGATATTGGCCAAGGACCTGAAGGCGGAGATGGAGATGGTCAAGAAGGTGCTGGAAAAGGACCTGAAGGCGGAGACCGAGATGGCCAAGAAGGTGCTGAAAAAGAATCTGAGAAAGGACCTGAAGGCGGAGACCGAGATGACCAAGAAGGTGCTGACAAAGAATCTGGTGCAGGAGGAGAGGGCAAAAAAGATGCTGGAGAAGGTGGAAATATTGGAGGTAATCCTCGAATACTTATGTTGGAATGGACGAAATCACCATGTAATTTTTTTGTTATTCTTTTTCATATTTTTTTGTAATCACCACTAGTATTTTTCATCCTATGTAGTACTGGGTCATGGCACCAGTAGCAACTGTGCCGTAGTTTCTGTTGCAATTGGGTCATGTCTCCAGTAGCAATTTTTGGTCTCCTGTGTTTTGTCTTTTTGTTTTTTATACATGTAGATGCTATACGTCGATCTCTAGCAGCATGGGTACAGTTATAAGTGTTTTTATCTAGCATCCTTTGTATTTTTGACTAGTATTTTTTCTGTAGTAGTTTTTTGTTGCATTTTTTATTGGCTTTTTTGTTACACTAGTAGTATTTCTTCAAACACACATTTGTTGATGGCAAGAGTTGCAAATGTGGGTCATGGCACCAGTAGCAACTTTTGTAGTAGTTCCTGTTGCAATTGGGGTCATGGCACCAGTAGCAACTGTGCAATAGTTTCTGTTGCAATTGGGGTCATGTCTCCAGTAGAATATGCATTTGCAATGTGGTAGGGTCCTACAACCTTAATTATTCCAGCTTATATTTTTCTTTTTTTCAAAGTTACAGAACCTCATTCTCGAATTCGTGAACCAGTTAACACTGAGTCAAGCAGCGGCAATGTTGATGCCCAGTCATCTCAGATTAGCCCCCCACACACGTCGCCAACACCTAGCAGCAATGTTGATGACCAGGAGAAAGGCATATCAAGTAATTCTTTTATATGAATCTCCCTCTTTTTTTGGCTGTATTCATTATGAGTTTTTTTTCTTTTGTTTTGCCATGTTAATTCTTATATACTTTTCTTTTTCATTTACCCCTAGCACCACTTCCATTGCGTGGTCCTTCGAAGGGGTTGGAGTCCATAATTAATCAGCTGAAAACATCTATGCTTGGTGATCCCTCCACTGACCAGGTGACATGATGATCACTTCATAGTGTAGTAATTCTTGTAGCATCAATATTGTGATTGGATTGTCTTATTGGTTGCAATTTGTATTCCACAGAACATAACCAGTGAGATTGGAGGTGCATCCAGGCAACCACAACCACAGCCTGCCAATCCTGAAGTTGAGACATCGAGAAAGGAGGCATCTAATCACATGGAGGATCCCTTGACAACCTCAAGCACCGGCCGCAAAGTTAGCAAATCTGCTGTAAGCTATTTATGACACAAACACACACAATTATTTTTTATGCAGGCAGCTTTTTTTTTCTCGTGTCTGTTTGCATATATATAGCCTTTTTTCTAATAGTTTGCAGCTCACTATAATTTTCCATTTTTTTCCAAGCCTCTTCGTGGTGGTCATAAGAAAGCGAAAGCTGTTCGGGCACCTGCCGGGAACAAGAGGTCTCTTGCTCGTATGAAGAAAGAGGAGGAAGCGTGCCGCGCTCAACATGAGAAATATATGTGTCAGAAGCGCGATGAAGCAAATGTAGAGATTGCCATGTTGAAGAGCAGTGTCGTTGGTGAGGAAGGGCCCAGCGGAGCTGCATCTGATGCAACTTTTCCAGATGATCCAATTGAAGACATAAATTGCTTAACCCCACCTATCCGGTTGTCTCAAGAGGAACGTGAACAAGGATCATAAGACTTCAATCAGTTCCAAAAGATAATCTTCAAACATGTGGGAGAGCGGTTGAAGAAGAAGCCAAGGAAGTACATATCTCCTTTCCTAATTCCCAACAACCGCCCGAAAGTACCATTGGCAAAGGCTCTAGCTCTGAGGATCAAGATCGCGTCTGATGAGAAGCTAAGAGAGTAATCACCCACATATCATTGTTGCAAACGACTTCCTATCTTCTGATTTTTTGATTTTTTTTGTAACATATTCTGTTTCTGCCCACTACACAGGATGGCTCTGATTGATTTCAGCATCTTTTGCTCTTTTGACGGCAATGATCTACTTACCAGTTTTGCGGATGACAAAGATGGTGACTCTTCTGTTCTAGATTTCACTGTTCATTGTCTCCGTTATGATGATATTGTCCACAAGGAAAATTCAATCGGATATAGGCTGTTCCTCACCATCGGCTTCTATGTGAGTTTTTACTGAACCCCCATACACACTTTTCTTTTTTGCACATTAGCTGCTGTTTTAATCTTCGCATATTTTGTTTTCTCCAGCACCTGGTAAATGGCATTAACAGCGTCTACACAGATGATGGAAAAACTGAGACTCAAGAATTCACTGTATTAAGACAACACCTTGAGAATGAAGTCGAGCATTCTCCTGATTTAACCAGAGCAAAGCTGGTTAGTATCTGATTATTTGATTGGTTTTGCTTTTCTCTCTCTTTTTTAATGATTTTTGGAACTGGCCACAACTGATGCATCATACTCAACTGATGTGTAATTAACCAGCAAAGTAGTCCCACTGCAAATGTTAATTAACCAGGTTGCAATTGTGTCACATCCCATGTTGCAAACGGTGTACAGTAGGTGTAGACAGCAACTATTTTTTGTTTACTCAACTGATGCATCATACTCAACATACGCATCCAGATATTTATTCTAGTATGTGTTGGGAATCATTATTTTGTTTACTGCATCAATCAAATTCACAATCGGATCGATATCCTGGACTCAATTGACTATTTTTGGGCGGACACTAGCCCTGCATCACGCCACGAGCCCATTTTTGAGAAGATCCCCATCATAAGTGCTATATTCCAGAAGGTCAGCAAGAAAAAATTCCCTTAAATTGAGAAATGGAGCAGGCCATTTGTTGAGGTCCCAAAACAAGGCGGGCCAAGTGATTGCATGTTTTTCCTTTGGAAATATATGGAATTTTGGGATGGCGAGAAGCTAAACATTGACATCAATCTAGTGAGCATTTCCTTCTTTTTTTGCCCCCACATTTTCTTTTGTGTTCAAATGTATATATGATCTGCATGTTCTACTATCATTTTCAGCAGTCTCAAATGTTTTTTTTCTTTCTTCTTCACTGTGTTTTTAGTTCAAGGGCATGATATACAGGGTAGAGCTCATGCACTACTTGGTGTTTCATCCACTGAACCAGGCTGACCTACCTGACAAACTGGATGTTTATAGGATTGGCGGAAGGAATATACTTTGGGATGCTGAGCAATGATGAACTTTCACGACATGTTGTTTTTGTTTTGTGTGTCATTGATGTTTATCAGCATCATGCACATTGTGTTTTTTCAGTACGATGATATCTGTGTATGGTTACACTGTTTGAAAACTATGTGTCATAACTTGCAACTCCTCGAGCACTCGTGTTGTAACTGGTTCAAAGACTTGTTGTAAATTGCAACTCCTTGATGACATCTAAATGATGCAGCAAATTTGTTATTAATAACAAGGTTGCATATGTGTCATAACTTGCAATGCTTTTGTGCATATGTTGTACATAATCGTTATATTTCTTCTTATTTATTTAAGCTGTACTATACCGTGTCCCATCGTTTTGCTTACGAATGCATACAACTCGATCAATTAACCAGAAAACTTAGTGGAGGCTAGAATTGGTTGTCATACTAAGATAATTAACCAGGTTGCAATTAACCATGTTGCAATTCGTAATTAACCAGGTTGCAATTGCGTCACATATCATGTTGCAAATGGTGTACAATAGGTGTGCAATTTTGTATTAACCTGAGACTTTTTGCCATCATTCTCATTCTATTTTTTGCTTTTCCCAGAATTGGTTCTTAAACTAAGAATTAACCAGGTTTGTAGTTAATCAGGTTGCAAATGGTAATTAACTAGATTGCAACTGCGTCACACCCATGTTGCAAACGGTGTACAATAGGTGTAGAGAGCAACTATTTTTTGCCAGCATTCTCATTATATTTGATGTTTTCCAGAAACAACAACTAGCAAGTATTCAAAAACAAACAAGCATGTGTTTCAAAGATGTAATCATATAGTTTTTAATTTATACACATGTAACCTATAATTTGTAGAGGTTATAATCTACACATGCCACACTATGTGTTTTTACAGCAAGAAAACACAAAGGACTTTTTTGTTTTTTTTTGGTTCAGCACTTTTTACTCGTTGCAGTTCACACGCGGAGCTCTCCCACCACGGCCTCTGGTTGCTGAACCTCTTCCTCTTCCAGCCCCTCTGCGCGTAGAGCTACTTGGTTGTGTTTTAGCAACTTCAGCAACATCTACATCACTTTCTTCATGCAGATCCCTCACTATCTTTGGCCGCCCTCTTTTCCTTGGAGGCCCAGCATTTGGTTTAGCACTCTTTTCGTGGAGATGCATTTCTGTTGCCTTGCTTCGATCGGGGTTTATCGGACATGTCGTGATGTAATGTGAACCCCGGACCCCACACCCGCTGCATTCCTTGTTACCATAGTTTTTTTGTCATATGTGCTGAACAGGATACCATCACGTGGAGGCTCAACTTCATTTTTCCTTTTCTTCCCTCTGCCTTTTGTGCGTGCTACAGGGGGCTCAATCAGCAACAATCCATCATGCTACAGCGCTGATGATGGCTGCGATCTAGCGCTACCATTATCAGGTTGTGTTGTTGTCACCACTGATCCAATTGCCGACAGTCCACTGCCAAGCGACCCATTAGCTATGGTGTCATCATTAGCAGGGTGTGCTGTTGTCGCCACTGATTCAGTTGCTGACGACCCACTACCTGGTGACCCATTCTCCATGCTTCTTGGAAACATTTCAATTCCTGGGATGATCTTGTCCAGCTGCCTATTTGTCTCTTGACAAGCACGATCTGACCTACTTCCTGCCCTTTCGAGCTTCATCAACTTAGGTAGCAAGTTGGACATCCGGGTCTGTTCATGGCTTGCTGCTGGACCAATTAGCACGCCGTCATGCCTATCCCACGTAACTTCTTGCCTCGCACTACGAGTGTACCTTTTCCGGATGTACTTCTCTGGGATTTTCCTGACCTGCAGGTGGGTGAAGGCTCTTATAATATGCATGCAGAATAGCCCTGTAATTTTTTTTAAAAACAACAGATGCACATGTCAGAAGTTGCAATCATTTGTATGATACATGTTGCAAATGTGTGCCCACAAAGTTGCAGTTGGAGCTTTTAACAAATATTTTTTCAGATCCGCGCATACCTGTGTGTTCCCATTGTTTGCATTCGCATCTATATTCACCATTGTCCTTATCAGCAACCACCCTGAATTCATGTTGTGCCCAGTAGAAGCTCCCTCCCCCTTGTTCAAGCTTCGCCAACCACCCATTACTCATCTGTGGGTCTGGATCAGGGCGAATGACAAATGCTGTGCTGTTATTGTACTGCTTTTTGTACTCTTGGTATACAGGTCTAGTGTACACTCTGCATAGCTGCTCATCAAATTTTGCTTTGCAAGCCCGCACCACCTCAGCCTGCATTTAGCAATCTTTATTTTTTTAGTATGTTTGTCTTTTTTTGCAATTAGAATATGGATTGTGTTGTAACTGGGGAACAATAACCATTGCAAATGCCATGTGATTTTTTTGGTTTTTCTTTTACCTGTGCATAATGTGTCTCTCCTGCGTCCATGTGGTCAGCGTGCTAGAGTGAGTCTAGCATCCTTCTAGCGAACATGTGCAGGCTAGTGCTCTCACTAACATAGCCATCTTTGAGCACCCTGTTCTGGCTCTCCGATCGTTGCGTCGATGTCATCCTACCACAATACATCCCCTTGGAATAAGCAGCTATCCACCTCTCCCTCTTATCCCACAGGGCTCTAATGGCAGGATGATCAGCAATGCCACACTCATCAACTAGCTTCTCCCATTCAACCTCAAATTGCGTCGGGCCCAATGGATAGTTTATCAACGATTCAAGCCTTTCCTTCAAGTTTTTATCCTTGTGCTCGGTGTACAGCTGGTCCAACTCAAACTCCCAAGGCCTTATTATGTGCCAGCGACAGTTTCTGTGTTGAGACTTGAAAAACACCAACTCAATTGCAACTTTCATTGTTGGATCTTCGTCTGATAAAAGACAGAAAACAGGGGGGAAACATGATCAGCAACACACACAGCGGCATTTTGCTGCAGCAACTATACAATTTTTTAAGGTTGCAATCAGTGTTTTTAGAAAAGAAGATAAGGCTCACCCGTCAGGATAACATGAGGTTCCTGTCCACCCATGCAACTCTTGAACGTCTCAAACAACCATTTGAATGATCCAATCAATTCATCACCAATCAGAGCTTGTCCGAAGGTCACGTTCTTGAGGTTATTGTTGGCTCCAACAAACATCGCCAGCGGCATCTTCTTGCTGTTGGTTTTATGTGTCGTATCAAAGGTGATGGCGTCTCCAAAATCTTTGTATTCAGCTCTCTGGCTTGCATGACTCCAGAATATGTTTTTGATCACTCCAGTCTTTGGATATGCATCCACATCCCAGTAGAAATATTCGTTGTTCTCCTTGCATTCTCTAAAGAACTGCATCAGCTTGTTAAGATCATCTTCTCTTTCCTCCCTAGCCTTCGCCGCCTTCCTGTGAACATTTAGAAAATATAGGGCAGTTTTTGTTAGAAAAAGTTGAGTCACAGTTTTTTTGCAATTCAGATATGTGACATCTTGCAATTCAGATATGTGACATGTTGCAATTCAGTGAAAAAAAATTCAGCACGTACATATTCTTTATGTCCTTCTCTGTAAAACCCCACATATGGCGACCATCATACAAATATGCCATCACATTCAATGCTGCCTGATGTGGAACTCCGTTCCTTGTCATTATGTTAAATAAGTCACTCATGCCTTCTGCCATGTTCTTGTGCGCGTGCATGTATCTTGTCATCCTAGGAGACGGCTCAAGTTTGTGGTTGTGGGCTTCCTGCACATGGTCAAAGAACCAGAAATTGTGTTTCCCATCCTTCTTAACTTTCACATAAGCCGGGCAGCCGCATCTTCTCGATCCCTTTTCTGTTTTTGCTTCTTCTTCTTTATTTTTGCTCTCATGTTTCCCTTCCCTGTTGCAGACCCAATGATTCGTCTCCTTGCTTGTTCTCGCTGTCCTCAAACTGAACCCAGCCAGCTTTGCATAATCTTTGTAAAATATGTAAGTATCATTTTTTGTAGAGAATTGCTGCCTCACTCTTAGCACTAACACAGCTGGTATAGTTGATTCCTGACAAAAAGAAAACATACAAAACATGTGTGATATTTTTTTTCAAAATAAAATGATGCAAACTCACTGGAAAATTCTCTGTTGCAATTACTACCATGTCTCTGTTGCAATTTATACCACATCCTAGTTGCAATCAGTTGCATTTTCTTTTTATCAGAACCATGAAAAAGCCAAACACAAGTGATTCAGTTTAAAACTCAAAGCTATGTGTAGCAATTACTACCACATCTCTGCTGCAATTACTACCAAATCTCTGTTGCAATTAGTTGCATTTTTTTCCAGATCCATGGGAAAAGTCAGTGACAGGTTATTCAGTTTAATCCCAAAGCTGTGTCGCAATTACTACGAAAGCCGTGTCGCAATTAGTTACACCCAGCACACAAATCACAGGTGATTCAAGCATTCAACTCACAGGCACAGCATAAGGGAGGTCAAGTGCTTTTTTTTACCGGGTAGAACAGCTGGTTGGCATCTGGAGTCACCATGTCCCCTGGAGCCAATGTCGCCGGCGGCGTGAGTGTCGTCGTATGGTGGAGGGGATCGCTTGTAATTGCTGTTATCGGGGGAAGCATGGGTGTCGACGATGGCGGAGGCTCTCTCCGATGTGCTCGAATCAACGCAGTGACCCTCTCCGATGCCGTCGGTGGATCACGCAGGGCGAGCGGCCCAGCCTCGACGAGCGACGGCGGCGTTGGCCCCATCTCGATGCTGGAGGCGGGACGCGGGGAGGCGGCTCGCACGGCGGCGTAGGGCGAGGAGCGTGGCGGCTAGCGCGGTGGTGCAGGGTGAGGAGCGCGGCGGCTCGCGTGGCGGCGCAGGGCGAGGAGCGCGCTCCCCCTCAAGGCGCTCCGCCGCCGGCGGCGGCGCCTCTACTGCGAGAGAGGGGGGTGTGGGGTGGGATGCGTTTTTTCCTCCTCAGGCGATCCCTTTTTCTATTTCTATTGTATTTCTTACTTGCCGTTCAAGACATCCCGTGCACATGCATATATGTTGCAACCAGAACAGAATCGAGGTTGCAATCACAAGACACGCGGCGTTGCAATTGGCGCTCGATTCGGACGAATCGGATGCGCGCGGCCCATTTTTTGTGGGGAGGCGAGCGGCCCACGTGCTGGCGGCCCATGCGCGGGTGGATGCGGGACCGCCCAGAATGGGTGTGGCCTGTTTTTGTCGGGCGCGGGGGCGGGAGGTGTTTTTGTGGTCTGTGCAATTGCTATATTAATTGCACCTTGTTGCATTTTAGCCTCACCGTATATATATATATATATATATATATATATATATATATATATAGACACACACACACACACACTTCGTTCTACATATATATATATATATATACTTCATTCTACATCCCATTATCCCTTGGAGGTTACTAGTGCCAAAAAAATATATAAATGAAGAGTGGTTGCTGTGTATCAGTTAGGCTAAGCTTTGTTTGCTAAGTGCTAAGTCAATATCTCCACTACAGAGATTTGGTAGACAAGAAGCTTCAATTGCAGATTTTCACATCAGCCAAACATAGTTCAAAAATGTTTGTTTTGATTTCTGACTAAGTGAATAAAACTTTTGAAGTAATGATTTCTGATTAAGTGAATGAAACTTTTGAAGGAATGAAACACAATTCTCAGCTAGTAATTACAGTGTATCAGCATCACAAATAGCAGTTTGGTGAAAGTAAAATTCAGAAAAAAATATACCTGCAGTAGACTGGGATGAATGTGATGCCTTGCTAACCCTCAACTATTAGAAATATCATTAATTAGAAACTTTGTTCACTTATCACATATATGAATAAAAAAACAAAGGCAAGTCTAGTTTATTACTCTATTGTATGGCCACTGAACTGGCATTGGCTTAGCATCAGCCAAAGTCTCAATGTCACCATAAGGGCGAGGCAGCATCCCTTTTAATCACAACCTTCACAACAACTTCACAATATAGCCTTCCAAGAGGTTGGCCTCCTAGTACATTGCTTGGATTTGTTGAAATAACTACTGCCTTAGCCATAGCTTCTGGCTGCAACAAGACATATAATGTTACCTCCTTTCCAACCTGAAATGGTTTATGCACTTGTCAGCAAATATTGAACAATTGTATACAACTGCTAGAACTGAAAGCACCGTTACATTAAGAAAATTACAAGTTCAGTAGGTGAAACACGAGGGGCTTTATTATTCTTTGTTGGGGCTACATTTTTTATGGGACTCGTAGTGCTGCACTCCCGATGAAGATCAATTGATCCTCCACAACACTATGCACAGAGGAAGTAGGAGCACGCTGCGCACATGGGGCAGGAGCAGGCTGGGCATATGTATATGTATGATTACATTTGGCAATTGAGAATTTTTACAATGATTGTCCGACGGCTCACGAGGACCGATCCGACAGCTAAAAAGGCAGAGGAACCAAGAGAAACCAATTTGAGAGGCACTGGGAGGAACTTAGTGTGTATTAAATGGTGGGACCATACGCACCGGGTGCATACTAAAATTGGTGGGATCAACACCCGGCAAAAAGTGGAAAATTTTCTATTTTTGATTTTTTATGTAATTGAGGATAGAATGGTAAATCTATAATAGAAAAATAATGTTTTGGGTACCACAGAGATGATTGAAGTTGTATAGTCTGTCACATATAATTCTCCGTCAGACCAGGCCCGGCCCTCTCTCGTCACTTTGTTCGTGCAGCGGCGGCGAGTGAGGTTGAGGTCGAGGTTGAGGACGAGGGTGGTGGCGGCGGCTGCGAGGGCGAGGGTGAGGGCCGGGCTGCAGCGGACAGGGCTCCTCACCAGTCCCCGACGAGTGGCGGCACCGCATAGATCCGGCGATGGCGGTGGATGAGACGAGATCTAGGTCCGAGGTGGCGAAGCTGGCGGTGGCCTCGCCGTCCCCGGCTCCTGCCCTGCGTGCCGCTTCTCCTCGACTTCGTCCCGCTTGACCCGTTGCGCCACCTCCATCACCACCTCCTCGCCAGCCTCCCGACGAGTGCACTCGCCGACGCCGCGCTCTCCGCCTATGCCCACCTCCGCCTCCCCCACCTCGCCGCACAACTCCTCCACTCCCTTCGCCGCCGTGGGCGCATCCGCCCCTCCCTCCAGGCAGCCAACGCCGTGCTCTCTGCACTTGCACGCAGTCCGTCAACGACACCGTGGGCAAGGTGGAGGAGGACCTAAACGACCTCCCCTACTACACCTACCGCAAGTCATAGTGTAACAATTCCCTGCCCTTTTCAGTTTTTTTCAGGTTTTAGTCTCATGTCATAGGACTGTTGGACAGGATGACATGAGCAGTACAAAAGATGTGAGAAAAGAGCAAGAGCTGACCGAATTACTAATAGAATTTTCAAGTTGCAATGCACTAGATTACTTGTCCACATGATATAGGTACCAGTTAACACAAATTAGGTTATCAGTAACTTTCCAATTTCCAAAGGTGTGGTAAAGCTGTCTTCAGAGAGAGAACATAATGAAATCACCAGTTCCTTTGGATTGTCCTTTTGACTGAAAACTGACCCTTTCTATCCTAGGTTCTACAAGATAGTTACTACATCAGAAAACTATCCAGTTGTGCTATCAACGTATATTATGTCTCTTGTCACTAAAGGTAGGTGCCACTTGAAATTGTTACACTGCAACTGCACTATGAGCAAATCCTATATACTACTACAGACCAAAGCTCCTTGCATCAAAAGCAGACTTTTTAGCACTACTACTACTACTACTACTACTAGGCACTAGCAATCACTGCATTAAATCTGCAATTTCTTATTGATCTGAACCTGCAATTTCTTATTGATCTGAAGTGATGTGAGCCTGTGATGAGTCGAGCCCACTTAGTAATTTGAACCCTCTCACTGGGCTACTGTATATGTCTGATAAGCACTGTCAGTCTGCTATCATGTCCGGTTTTGTAATTATTAGCCTTGTCGATTATCAAATAGCCAAATTAGTAATGGTTTTTTTCAGTGGTGATGTAACTAAAGTTTGGTGCACCATGTGTTAGCTGTTAGTTTCATTTCTCTGATTCATGCATCTCAGAATGCTTACCCGTTACCACCACCAAATTTTACTACTAAATAATGGAACTGTCTTAACATATTTACAGTGAACTTACACATACTGCATTATCAGCTTGTGTACTTTTAGTTATGTCCAATGTTACTGATAATGATTTGGTGGATCATCAGTAAAAATAAAGGAATTGCACTATTTTTTCAGGCTATTGAATTAGAGGCTGAAGCTTATCCATTACAAGATGAGCTGACAGCAAAAATTATTTCCATCAACGTGGAACGAGTCCGACGCTGATAATTTGGCAAGCTGGTTGCATTGACAAGGAGAGTCCAGAAGGTAAAAGTATGGTCATAATGATGCTTTTGCTTGCTGTGATCCTTTTAAAACTTTTTTTTGAATATTCCAATCTATATTTTCACTTAAGGTCAGAGATGAGATAGAGCAGCTGATGGATGACGATGGTGATATGGCTGAAATATATCTCACTGAGAAGATTGAATGCTTGTTTTTGTTTTTGATAGTAGCATGATAAGTTAGCATGGTTATGTTAGGTGCACGACTTAACAAGTTTAATGTTGGCACATACAGAGGCTTTAGGTAAACTCTAGTTGGCTTGAATATCAGATGTCTGTCGGTGGGTGCTTGCCTTCAACTAGAAATACCTTCCATGTTGCTGTAATCATAAGGATTTTCAGATTTCTGTGTGGGAAAAATATTTCCTTTGAACCACTGGATGGAGTACAGTTGTCATGTGTGTGGTCCTTGATTTATGATGAATCTGCATCTGAATGTGATGCAGGCCAGCCCCGCAGGCACCTTTTAAGCACTGGATGAAGTGCATTTGTCAACAAGAAGCTTCTCTCAAGGGACGCCAGATGCATATCTTTATAGTACCCAGAGAAATGACAAGTTACGGAATGACTGAAACTTGTGGGATCATATCTTTAGAGTACCCAGAGAAATAACAAGTTCGTCAATTTGGGTCAACTGGAGCACTTGTCTCGGGAGTTGAAGCAAAAAGTGATGATGTAGAAGATTATATGGCATTTGCTGATTTAGTACTTCATTTAGACTAGTTTTACTATGAAGCCTAGCTGTTGTTATTTCCCTGTTAGTAGTATTGCATGCTTGTATGAGGGACACATTCCATACTTCCAGTTAGACATGTATCATATGGATGTTTGTATGAGGGACATATTTCATGTTCAGTTTTTTCTGAAAGAAACAGGAGACGATTAGTTTCTTCTTTAATTGTGTATGTTTGGTTAATGTCTCTGTGATTGTTTCCTTAATAATATAAGTAAATTCATAGAAAATGCTATCTGCTGATCTGTTAGAGGTGACATCCAAATTGTTTCATGTCCACAGGTCCATCAGATTTGGGAAGCTTCAGGGTATCCAAACTAGCATGTCATTTTATCAGACAACTGCTGGAGAAAAAAATTATCAGACAACTAAACACAGTGTAAGTTTGAACTCTTTACTCACTAGTAGTTTCACACATGAATTGCTGAAGGAAATGTTTGACTAAGTATTTGCGCTTGAACACACATAAATTTAGTTCAGCACATCGTTTAGGTCTGAACACACATCGTTCTAGCCATCTGGAGAAACTAAAGATCAAATATAGCTTACTAAATAGACAACACATAGTAGTTCTAAAAAGGCCTAAAAGGGCTGGTCTGCTGTTTCCCTAGATGCTTGGCCGTTTGAACTCGTTTAGCGATAGATTCGCTACTAAATTCATCTACGACAGTAGGAGGAGTATTGACAACTAATTTCGTTGGCGGTCGTCCTCTTTTCCTATTTTGAGCGCCTACCTGTTCCTTTCGTTCCTTTCCCTCCTTTAGTTCATTTTCCTCCTTTCGTTCCTTTCCCTCCCTTCGTGCTGGCCTCAGGGTTTGGAGTTTTAGTCTCTATTATCTGAACATCGCTTGCATTTTCATCATGTTCGTGCTGGCATTGTTCGTCCGGATTGTTCGCATAGTACTGTTCCTCCTAAGAATCATCAAGAAAAATGTTAGACCCAGCATATTTTATATAGTCTGGTATAAGTTGTTCCAATTGAATCATTTTTAATATGAATTAAAAGTTCAGACCGTGATGGGCCGGACTTTTCCTCTGCATGTAACCCTCTTCTTCCTCGTCCTCAAGAGACGGGATCTGCTTCTCGCGACACTCTTCTTGGCCGCCTTCTTCTTCTTCGGCCCTCTCTCGTCGTCCGCATCCGCGCGACAACCGGCATTCCTCTTGTACCGACTCGCGCCACAGTGTGGATAGCTATGCAAGTTCTCATACTTGCCCCGATATAGGATACAGTGGTTAGGACAACCATGGAACTTTTTAAGCTTCATCGCCACTAGCCGGATTAGCTTCTTCGCTTGGTTGGTATTGGCGAGCACCTTGTTACCCCCTGGGTATGTGTCAACAAGGATACGTAACATGTCGTTAAAGCTAGTGTCGGACCAGCCATGGCGAGCCTTCAGCATCAGCATCTGGAGGTTAAAACGCAGCGCCGTCCAGTGCTTCGGACAATCCTTATAGAGAGGATCAATTGTCTCCTGCTTCATCTCTCTGAAATTCTCCAGCCACCTCGGGCTCCTAAGCATTAACCGAGGCGGTTTCTCTACAGTGCCCGCCTCGGTTAAGGATTAACCGAGGCGGTTGCTGGCCTGGCTGCCCTGCCTTGAATAACCGAGGTGGACAACCAGGCCAACCGCCTCGGAGCCCATTTGGTAAACGTTGTGTAAAAGATTTTGTGTAGTAGTGTGTTTAAAGGTGTTAGACAAGATTCGTCATAATTTCCTTTGGAGAGGCAGGAAGGAGACAAATGGTGGACACTGTTTGATTGCATGGCCCAAGGTTTGTCGTCCGAAGGAATTAGGAGGTTTGGGTATCTTGGACCTACAGAAATTTGGTTGGGCTCTCAGGGTTAGATGGCTGTGGCTGAGTAAAACTGAACCTGATAAGCCATGGGCAACCTTCCCTTTCACAATTCATGGGAATGCCCAAGCTCTTTTTGTCTTGGCTGTGACCACAGAGGTTGGCAATGGGGCAGACACTAAGTTCTGGACTGATAAATGGTTGAATGGGTCTTCTATTGAGCTACTGGCCCCTCGTCTATTTGCATGTGTTCCAAAAAGGCGGGCAAGAAGGCGCACTGTTAGGGAAGCGCTAATGGATAATAGTTGGGTGCAGGATATTCGAGGCCACCATTCTGTTGCAGTCTTGGCTGAATATCTAGATATTTGGGACTTGTTCCAGGAAGTAGTACTTCAACCTGAGGTTAATGATGTTAACAAATGGAAATTTGAGACTTCAGGAGAATTCTCTACCAAATCGGCGTGTGAGGCGTTCTTCCTTGGAGCAATCCTTTTTGAGCCAAGCAAATTGATTTGGAGTAATTGGGCTCCTAGGAATTGTAAATTTTTCCTCTGGTTAGTAGCACATAACCGTTGTTGGACGGCTGATAGACTTCCTCGATATGGTCTGCCCCACCCTGAACATTGCCCATTTTGCGACCAGGAGGATGAAACAATTCAGCACCTCCTGTGTTCATGTGTCTTCTCACTGCAATTTTGGCACCAGCTGCTCCGTCGTTCTGGATTACCAGATGTTGCACCTCAACCAAGTTCGGCAAGGTTCTTTGATTGGTGGCAACAAGCTGGCAGCACTTTCAACAAGGACGTTGGGTAAGGCTTTAACTCGCTGGTCATGCTGGGGGCTTGGATCCTTTGGAAGGAAAGGAACAACATTGTGTTTAATGGTGTCTCGCCCAGGTTGGATCGGGCGCTTCTCCTTGCACAGGATGAGGCAGATCACTGGATGCTGGCAGGCGCCAAGGGTCTCAGAGGTCTCTGGTGGCTGCTGCTAGTCGTGGTGGTTAGCGGCTCCTATAGTTGAGGTTTTGGTCATTTCTTAATATAAACAGGCGTGTTTGTAACAAAAATGTCCTGAGGTGTGTGTGCTGTGAGTTTTGTATTGGCTATTTTGAGCCTTCCTTTTTCTTTATCTTAATGCAATGATACGCAGCTCTCATGCGTATTTCAGAAAAAAAAGCTCTGCTTAGCACAGAACCATACAAGTTCGTTCCTCTTTGTTTGTTTTACTTTCCTGAAAGATTCATCAGTCAGCAGTATGGTTCTGCACTTTGAGTTCCTGTCTGGAATGAAGCAAGACTGCAGCATGTGCTGATGGTGAATCATGGGTTCGTCTTGCTTGTCGTGAAGGATGAACAGTGTTCAGGCCAGGCTTCCATTCTAACTGAAGCCATATTCTATGCTTGGCTGTCAGGGGCTTTGGTCCTCCCTGGCTCCCTACTCGGGAACAAAGCGTGCTCTGTGATGCTGAACTTGGCTGTGTTGGCATCATTATAAAGTGCCTGGTCCAGTTCAATTCAGTTCAGTTTGAGCATGCCAGATTGCCAGTATGCTGTAGCTGTATGCGTGTGTGGTGAATAAATTGAAGAGCTCCTGAAAACATAAAAATGGCTGTTTGGTTCAGTTTCTGTACAAAAGTTTTTTACCCTGCTGCCCTCTACTACCTCACTTCTTCAGGTCATGTCTTTCATATCCAACTATATATATTTTTTACCCTGTGGTCAGCAGCTCGACGTTTGTGTGCTCCGTGGAAGGGCAGGCATGCAAGTATACTATTTTTCACTGACTATATATTTCTGTGATTCAGCCATGAACTTCATAAGACCAAGCATACATGCGAATCTTTGTTTTTAGTTTGAAAGAGAAGTTTCAATCTGCCAGTACCATCTCAGTTGAAAACACTTTCCTTCCTTGTGCTTTATTCTTTGGTATATGCAAAGCATGACTATTATAAAGATCATATGTTCTGAAAACATGGATTTAGGACTATTTTACATTGATATTTCAGAAAAATCAGCATTCCTCGATCTCTTAGGTTTGTTACTTGCTCGCATATCAGGAGTGTACTTTCATTAAGTTTCAGTTCTTCTATTCTATTGCAATTTACAGATGACGTATACCAAAAAAAAGGAAAAAAGAATGTGCTACCTCCAATATGGTACCGTTACATTTTGCTGCACAAAAGTATTGAACGGCAATGGTGATCACTTCATTTCTCCTATTGCTTTGTTTAATTCAAACTTTCGGAGCTGCACAAAAGTTCAGCTTGAGTAACAGTAAGCTGGTGTGCTCTCTGTCTTTAGCTCTGTACGTATAACTGATGTGTGTATCCGTGTGTGGTGAATATTTGAAGAGTTTCTGGATAAGTAACTAAAACTGGATCTCTTGTTCAGTTTCTGCATGCACAGATGTAACTAGTTGGCGTCCATTCAGAGCATAAACCATTTGCCGAAACGCAGCACCTTGGAGAGCAGCATTAACAGTCTTTTTTTTTTTGAAAGCGTGCATTAGCACGTGCTTCATTAAGTGAAAGTGGGAAGTTTTACAAGCTCCAAGGATAGCCACGGCGAGGAGCCGTACACATCTTGGAGGAACACATAACACAAATCACCAACTAGTGGTGGGGAATTAATGTTGTACTAACTAAGTAACTGCAAGGTGGAGGTGGGGCACAGCAAGGTATTAAGCCGCCAAAGCTGTGAGCAACGCTAGGCATCCGTAGCCCGCACTGATCCAGGCGTTTGCCTCATCTAGGATGCAGCAGAGCAGCTCGGGCGGCGTCAAGGACCTGTGGTCGAAGGTGCGGCGGTTCCTTTCCTTCCACAGACACCAGGACACAAGCAGCACAAGCGAGTCGAAACTTCGGTGGAGGGCTTGCGGTAGTGTAGCCCGACCCAGCAGCCACCAGTCGAGTAGGGAAGAATCTTGCTGAGGTGCTGTGGCGAGGGAGCCCAAGGAATGCAGCAAACAAGACCATACCTCGCAGGCGTAGACACAAGAGCAAAGGAGGTGGTCTGTTGTTTCGTCAAGCTGATCGCACAAGGCGCATGCCACGTCCAATTGGAGTCCATGCCGTTTCCTCCGCTCCGCTGTCCACAGCCGACCATGCAAAGTGATCCAAAAGAAGAACTTCACCTTTGGTGGAACCGCCGCACGCCAAAGTTCCTCGGCCCCCGCCATGCCCGTCCAGCCCACAAAGTAAGCCCTGTACGCCGAACGTACGGAGTACTGACCATCAGCTGACCAGCGCCAGAAGCGATCAGATTCCAAAGGCCGCAGCTGAACGTCTTGAGCCTCGCCCATAGCTGAACATACTCGTAAAGAACTAGGGCAGTCTGGGCACCGGTGATGTCACGCACCCAACAGCGATCAGTGAGGGCGTCCTTAACTGAACGCCTGAGTCTCCTCCGTCCGACTGCCTTGAAGAGGTTGGGGGCGAAAGTGGGAATGGCCGCAGCAGGCAGCCGCGCATCAGTCCAGAACTGTGTGGAGGCGCTGTCGCCAATCTCGACAGTGATCGATGAGCAGAACATGGAGGATATCTTTCTTTCCGGAGTAGACGGCAGCAACGTCCAAGAGGAGTCGGGCTTAGTCCGGCGTAGCCATTCCCATCGTAAACGTAGCGCATACCCGAGGATTCTAAGGTCAGGGATCCCCAGGCCTCCATTGCCTTTGGGTACGCACACTATCGGCCAGGCGATCTTGCAGCGTCCACCAGAGACCGACTCGAAGCCAGCCCAGAGGAAAGCACGACATCGTTGGTCAATCTCGCCAATGGCCCACGTCGATAGGCAGTAGCAGATGGAGATGTGCACTGGAATGGCGGATAGGATCGTCTAGGTCAGGGTCGTGTGCCCTGCGTCAGTTAGGAGACCGGCCTTCCAAGTTGGTATGCGGGCTGCTACCGCGTCGACGAGCCGCTGCTCCTCGCAGCTGTTAATCCTGGAGAGCGACAGCGATGCGCCCAGATATCCAGTGGGGAAGTCCAGGATCTTGCAAGGGAACACCTGACGCACCGCGTCAATCTGTGACTGGGAGCATCGGATAGGTGTGATGAAGCACTTGTCGACGTTGGTGACGAGTCCGGACGCTCCCGCGAAGAGGTCCAGGATGCGCCACATGTTGGTGAAGTCATTCACATTTGGGGAGAGGAAGATGACGAGGTCGTCGGCATAAACAAACGCGTGTCGCCGATCCGCCTCGTGAATGTGCGCGTTCCGCACCTCCATGACGATCACAAAAAGCAGGCCGCGGGCGTGGCAGATGCGGTTGCCAGGACGTCCATTGACCAGCACCGTGGTGCTAGCGGTGCGCAATATGGAGGAGATCCAGTCCCGCCAACGGAGTGGGAAACCGACGTGTCGATGTTTCGAGTTGCCACCGACTAGTAAATTTCTAATATTGCGTGTCTGGCTCAGATGGTGTGCCTAAAGGACATGAAGTTTATACTGGTTCGGGCAGAATGTCTCTACGTCCAGTTCCTTGCTGCTGCTCGTGTTAATAGCACTGAAAGTTTGTAGTAGGGGTTACAAACGGGCGAGAGAGGGACAGGTCCCAAGTCTCTGATGGAAAGAATGAATGGGTGTCGAGAGCTCGGTCACTGCTCAGCTGTGTGTTCGGGGTTAGACAGGTTTGTTCGGATCTGGCTTGAACTGATCGATGGTCCGATGAGTTGATGCTCCTTATGAGACGCCCTGCTTTCCTTTTTATAGGCCAAGGGAAAGCACATGTTATAGCGGTGGAAGAGAGGAGAATGAGATGGAGTCGAAGTCCTTTAGGAGTGCCGAGTCCTTCTCCTTCATGCGGGTCCTGCCGACCCTGTAGACGTCAACAAGGACAGCTTCATGTCGTGGCCATGTCCGTCACTCGCGCCATGTGCAGGCGTCGTCTGCCGGTCATGGCACTACACTCCGTCCTGACGGGCGTCATGGTAAACTGACACATCTATCAGTGTTCGTACGGGGGTTAGGCAGAACAGCACCGGTACGCCCGACGCTGTTCCTGATGTGAATCACCAGGTATGGCCCATCACGGCCACTGGTTATATCGGGGCGTGCCGGTCATTTCCCTAGTGTCAGAGCTTTGACCCAAGCCCATACGCTTGGACCTGGAGTGGTTGGCGGCGACATGGGTCTCCATCGGGCGAGACGGAGCCCTCGGCCTCGGGGTCGGGCGAGGCGGAGTCCCCCCAGAGGCTGGGTGAGGCGGAGCGCAAACCCAAGGGTCGGACGAGGTGGAGCCCAAACCCAAGGGTCGATCGAGGCGGAACCCTCCCCCAGAGGTCGGGCAAGGCGGAGCCAACCCTCCGAGGTTGGGCAAGGCGGAACTCGCGGCCTTGGTGTCGGACGAGGCGGAGGCAGCCCTCAGAGGTCGGGCGGGGTAGAGCCCATTGCCTCGGTGTTGGGCGAGGTGGTGCCAGCCCTCAGAGGTCGAGCGAGACGGAGCCCGCCCTCAGAGGTCGGGCGAGGCGGAGCTAGCCCTTAAAGGTCGGACGAGGCGGAGCCCGCAGCCTCGGTGTCGGGCGAGGCGGAGCCAGCCCTCAGAGGTCGGTTGAGGCGGAGCCCGCGGCCTTGGTGTCGGGCGAGGCCGAGCCAGCCCTCAGAGGTCGGACGAGACGAAGCCCGCGCCTCGGTGTCTGGCGAGGTGGAGCCAACCCTCAGAGGTCGGGCGAGTCGGAGCTCGCGGCCTCGGTGTCGGGCGAGGCGGAGCCCGCCCACAGACATCGAGCGAGGCGGAGTCCGCCTTCAGATGCTGGGTGAGGCGGAGCTTGCGCACCTAGGGGTCGGTTGGATTTGTAGTCGCGCTCTTGACTGCTCGGATAAATCAATGTTAATGGTTATTAGCTCATTCTCTTCGGATACCCTGGTATTGATCCCCGACACGGTGTGCTCCAGAACCTCAAGCAGGAACGGCCAGGCCACAGAGTCGAAGGCCTTGGCGAGGTCCATTTTGAGCAGCACCGCTGGCAACGGCGGGCGTGCAGCCATCTGCACGTAAGCTGCACCATCTTGAAATTCTCGTGTATCTGCCGACCTCGGATTAATGCCAATTGGTTGAGCCCAGGCACGGAGCCAGCGGTGGGGCTAGGGGGGCTCCAGCCCCCCCTACTGCTCACGAGCAAGCGAAGCCCCGTAGAGCCATCGTCTGAAATTTCAGCTGTAGATGTACATGTAGGAGGGGCTGAGATTTGCTAAACCTCTTTTCTTGCTAATTGCCGTTATTTAGCCCCTCCTAAGTTTTTTCCTAGCTTCGTCCCTGGTTGAGCCTGACCAACTCATGCATTCTTGGTGCTAGACGCAAGGCCAGGCACTTGGAGAAAAGCTTCCCCATCGAGTGAATCAAGCTGATGGGTCTGTAGTCCTTTAACCCCGCGTTTGCATCTTATGCAGCAGCAGCATGACAGCTTCGTTAAGGTGGTGAAAGCTTCTAAAGTCCATGTCCCATAGCGCCTGGAAGGTGCGAACGACATCGCGCCCAACGATCCCCCAGGCTGCCCTGTAGAAGGAGCCGTTCAGCCCATCGGGGCCAGGGGCGCGGTTAGACAGTGTTTCCTTGACTGCCGTGGAGAACGGAGCGGCTCGGTCAGCAAGGTCCAGCTGGGGAAGCCCAAGTTGGGGTAGGTCAATGCGATGCGCCCGGTTGAAGGCAGTCCCTAGCAGATCATTATAGTATGAAAAGACGATGTTCTCCTTTGCTTCCTCTTCAGAGAACGTTTGCCCGTTATGGTTGATGGCGAAGAGGTAGTTCTTGCGACGACGATGGCAGGCCTGTAGGTGGAAGTACCGCGTGCATGCGTCGCCCTCGCTGAGCTGCTTGGTTCTGGCGCGTTGCCGCGCCATGGTCCGGCCCAGGGAGGCCAGGCCGAGGACGGCATGTTTCAGCTCCTTCCGTAGATCCATCTCCTCGGCAGAGAGTTGCCTAGTCTCCTGTGCCGTGTCCAGCTCGTAGATCACCGCCCTCGCCGCCGCCAGCTGCAGGCGGATGTTGCCGATCCTTGTTGCGCGCCAGCTTCTTAACGCCTTAGCGACAGCACGTATTTTTTGGTCTAAGACCCTGCACGGATCAAATGCCGCGATGTGGCCATCCCAGGCGATGCGGACCACATCCTGGAAGCCATCGATCTTCGTCCAATAATCGTCGAACCGAAATCGAGGGCGTGCCCAGGGCTCGGAGTTGAGCACGAGCAGGAGAGGCGCGTGGTCCGAAGAATCACTGGAGAGGCAGCGTACGTAGGTGGTAGCAAGAATATTGCTCGAGCCAATCCACTGTATGTAGCAAATACGCGGTCCCGGCGAGCCAATGCCGCGGCCGCTGCCGGATGCGCTCCTGGAGGAGGTGCTCCACCGCTTGCCGCCGCACAAGCCCGCGGAGCTCGTCCGCGCCGCTCTCGTCTCTAGGCACTGGTGCCGGATGAGCTTCTACACTTGTGGGGTTCTGCCTATCTGTAGTCATGTTTATCCATAGCTCTCATTTGTCTGTTTATGACATTGTCGGTGCTAAGCTTATGGACAATTATCTTAATGAGTTTGTGCAAGTGTTGCTGTTAACTGATGTTGTATAATTTACTATTGTTGAGGAATAAATGTTGATTAAGGAAAAATTTGATTACTCAATCAGATGATGATATTCTCATCAAAATTTGTAAATTGTTGCAGCATTGAAGGCAGCCTGTTCAGGTGGCTAGCTCAAGTGCATGACAAACCTAAGGCGTTCATGTCGGAGCTTCTCTGGCAAGGAAAGACTGGGTAGTAGTAATGGTAAATACTAGTATGAGATCTATGGTAGGACCACACCGTTTGCATCAGTCAGACCTTAATTAGTTGGATTTCAAGGTTTTTGTTTTTTAAGTAGGGAGTTTTTTAACGGCCCCAGGTCATATAGAGCTTCAATATAAACCTGTCATGTGTTGTCCCCTGGACTGTCCTACTTGAATCTGTGATGTGCTGTAGTATTCCTGTTTTGTAATGAAATCTGAAAAAACGTGTGTGTGCATTCTGTTCCTTTTAAACACATCTAGGACCAAGAGAATGACCGTTACTAAACGAAAGCATTGCAATTTCATATGCTGAATGTCATCCGTACATAAATTTCTGCTGGCTCAACATCTTGTGGCTTATAATTGTTTGGATGTAACCAGAAATTACTAGCTTATTGTTGGGATGGTGCATCAAGCTAGGCATTTTTATTTGACGGCTTCCTCCACGCTGGAGGCTGACATCTCTGTACCTGCAGCCTGGCTGGTAAAGCTCTGCTTTTAACAGATCCGGATGCAAAAATCCTTCAGTCTTTGCTTGTGCTCATTCACTTGCCTGAAGGCGTCGTTCATCGGTTTGGTTCGTTCGTAGTCTTGCTCGTCAGAGTGCGGGTCACAAAGCATGGACGAGAACAATGTTCAGGCTTCCGTTTTGACTTGCTGATCTTTGGTTCAGTTTGTGTACACACGAATCTTATTTGGAGAAGAGGAGTTATTACACGAGGAGCAGAGGGCCGATCTCTATCCTATTTGTTGATGGGCCTACAACGCCAGAGGGAGCCCATCTACATTCAGAGGTGGGGACCCATCTGGAAGAGTCCAAGTCCAAAGCTCCGTCCTCACAATCCAGCGGCGGCCCCTAGCTCCTTCGCCCCCGCCGGCGCCGCCGGGTTCGCATCGCAGCCCGACCGAGCAAAAGCACCATGCCGCCGCCGCTGCCGGATGAGCTCGTGGAGGAGGTGCTCCTCCGCTTCCCGCCAGAGAACCCCGCGGGGCTCGTCCGCGCCGCGCTCGTCTGCAGGCGCTGGCGCCGCCTCGTATCCGACCCCGGCTTCCGCCGCCGCTTCCGCAAGTTCCACCGCAGGCCCCCGATGCTGGGGATGCTCTGCAACGCCTACGACTACCTCAAAAAGTTCCACTTTGCCCGATTCATTCCCATGACCGGCTCCTGCTCCCGGCGCACCGACTTCGAGGGCTTGCGCGTGCTGGATGCCCGCCACGGCCGTGTTCTCGTCAGGAGAGGCAGAGGCAGCGTCCTTGCCGTCTGGAACTCCATCACGAATGAGGTGCGGGAGCTTCCCTTTCCGCAGGAGTCAAACCACTGGACCGCTGCAGTCCTCTGCTCCGCTGCTGCCAGCGCCTGCGACCACCTTGATTGCCACCATCTACCCTACCTTGTTGTTTTCGTGTGCTCCAAATATGACCGCGAAACTTTTGTCTACACCTACTCATCCGATGCTGCTGCCTGGAGTGAACCAGTCTGCACTCAGCAACGTTACCTCGTCAAATCCTGGATGGGCAGTGCGCTTGTGGGGAACGCTCTCTACTTTGGAAATCTGATCAGAGGCACGGCTCTCAAGTACAATTGGGAATTGCGTCGGACGTCGTCGATTCGACTACCATCTCTATCGCCTGATTCTCTGCTTACAACCACGGAGGATGGTGGACTGGGACTCGTCACTAGACATGTCTCCAAACTGTACGTGTGGTCAAGGAAGGATACTCATGAAGTAGATAATAATGCTATATGGGAAAGAAGAGTCATTGAGCTTAACACGGTGTTCCCTGTTAATGTCATCGTCAAAACACTTTATCTGGTTGGCTCTGCGGATGGTATTGGTATCATTTTCATGAGGAGGGGCGATGAGGTATATGCAATTGATCTAAAGACCTGTAAGGTGAAGAAGGTATTCGAGGGCAGAAGCACCCACTCTGTTGTTGCGTACATGAGCTTCTGCACTCCAGGTACATGTTGCTTAATTTTAGCTTTTACAATGTTCAGAACGAGAAATAATTTAGTTGCTAAAATGGCGATAGGCTTCTGCATAACTTATTTTTGGAACTGCAATATCACAACCTTGTACTACCGAATTGGGTTGATCCTACCTAAATCTTTTGTTGTGGGCAATCTTTGAAACTGATTAGATATAATAAATTATTGATGTTTGCTTGGTGGGAAATAAGTGTTATCTAGGGCAAGCTTAATTCCTCAATGAGCTGGTGTAATCCTTATTTTTTTCATTGCTGCAGCATTGGGAGGCACTTGTACAAGTGAGGGACCAAGTGCGAGTTGCTCAAGTGCATGATAAACTTAAGGTGCATCAATGAGATCTATGGTTGCGCAGCAGTTTGTGCATCAATGAGATTGGTGGCCTTAATTCGTTGGCCTTTTATAGTTGTTTCTATGAAATTTTTTAGCTTGATGATTGGCATCAATGTATCAGTCTTATATGCAAGCTGTGAACTCCTACATTATCCTACTTGCTCTGTGGCTATATATATACTCCAGTATTCCTGCTTGTGATAAAATTCTGAAATGTGCTTATTGAATAATGCAAATTATGAAATCAAAGCATTGCAATTTCAAATGTTGGATGCCTGCACATCATTCTGAAAAATGAATCCGAGGTTCAGTTCCAGTGAATGGAACATGTGCCCAAGTAGCAGCAGGTGTTGATGGTGAATCATGCTTTGTCGTTGCTTGGCGAATGCAATCCTGAAGCATGCATGAGCAGTGTTCAGGGTTTTCAGTTCTGTGCGTGCCTTGCAGTGCTGCTCTGCTCTCCTCTTGGGAATGAAGTTGGTTCTGCTAAAAAATGGTTCTGAGGTTCAGTTCAAGTGAGCAAGCATCCGGGAGGGAGTGTCCTTCAGTTCAGATTTAGTTTACAAGAGCTCAATATCCAACGCTCTTCCTCCCCTCCGTCCGACCGTCTTCGTCACTGTCTGTGCGAGCGGCAAAACCCTAACAGGAATGCTATACAACACATGTGTGTTTCTTAGTTTGTTGGCACATGGATTTTGTGTCCGTTGGATCGTCTCGCGCGCGTCTGCTGGACGTTGGATGTGGTCTGTTGTCTTTGCCTCTGATCTGGATGTCGGCGTTAGTTTTGATTTTTTTTGGAGTCACGTCCGCGTCCGTCCCCCACCTCCCCACCCCCACCCCATTTCCATTCATTTCCATTTCGTTTTGGCTTCTTCCAGGCGACGCGCCGCTCTCGTTGGGCGGCCGACCGGCGAGCTTTCCCTCCCACTCTCCTAGTGACCCAGTCCCAGATCTGCCGCTCCTCTGTCTCCTCCTGCTCCCTGGCAACCTCCCACCATGCGTGGAGCACCGGTATTTGGATGCGAGCGGACGATGGGATGCGCCGACTGCCGACTGCATGGGATCTGAATCTGGCGCTGCTGGCCTCACGCCCTTCGATGCGCTCCTAGAGGAGGGGGGAGCAGGGGGAGGGGTTGGGCTGCTACTGCAGTGAGCCGACCCCGCCGCCGCCACAGCTCCTGCAGGCATCGCCGGTGGATGCGGACGAGACTATGGAGGACAAGGATTGCTGCATCTTCAGCCAGTGTTTCTTTTGGTACGTTCCGGACCGACCTCTGTGTTTGTTTGCTGAGTGACACTGTCTGGTCTCAGATTAACCTCTGTTTTTAGCACCCCAGACTACATCACGCCGAAGACGCCGCAGGTGGCCAACGAGTTCGACGAGGATGAGGTGGAGAGCTTGAGGTTTTTTTCCCCTTTTTGAGTGTGGGTATTTGTCATTCCAGTGATAGTGTGATGAGTTGAGTTCAGCTCCATTTCACCTAAATGTTTGCCTGGTTTTGTTTTTGTGCAGGAGAAGTCAGCGAACCATCGAAGCAAGGTGTATAGAACGGTATGTGAGACTTCCACCCATCGAACTGATTACCAATTAATTGGAATGTTGAAACCGTTTCTGCCACAGTATCCAATGATCTAACTGTAATCAGTAACTATTTTAAACTGAATCAACTCATTGATCGACTGTTGCAGATTGTTGTCCCAAAGGTCTGGATGGAATCCATGTTTGTCCTGTTAGTCCTTGTTAATTAGGGTTTGGATCATGAGTGATTGTAGTAGATGGATCATGAGTGATTGTAGTAGTTAGTCTTTTTGAATGATGGATAAGTTTTTGGGTTTTTGTAGCTGATGAACTCTGTTCGATATTGTGGCATACTTCGAACATTTTCCATCTTCTATGTATTTGTATTTTAGTTAATTTTTGTTAGTGGAGGTTTGCTCAGGTGTGCCATTGTTATCATGGTCTTGCTTAACTGTAAATCTCAATTGATTTTTAGTTATTTTTTGGTTAAGATGCAGTAGGCAATTTGCTTTATGCCAAATTGAGCTTGGTTCCTACAGTTTCAATGTCTCAGATGATGTTTTTTTTGTGATCTATTTAATTTAATTGGTTTAACAGTAGCTATATTTTTCCTTATATACGAGTTATAGTCAGTGTCAATATTGTTTTGTCTTCTCTGTTTATCTGTATTAGCTCGTAGCTATCATGCTCAGTTGTAATTGCTCGTAGTTTACAGTAGAGTTCAACTGTACTTACAGTTGTTGATTTAGTTTAATTCATAGTTATCTTTGATGTAATTTTGCTAAATTGTTTGCTTTTTTTCTGAAATGATGAGGTCTAGCTGCATGTGTACTAGGAGGCAAAGTTGTAGTTTTATCTGTTGTAGCTGCATCTTTTGTAATTTTGTTTATGCAATATGGTGGTGTTGAACTATTTTCCTCCTCGATTTGTCTTTTTTCTACTAGTTGATCTAAATGGCTGCTGCTAAGACTGGATAAATACATAAACATCAACTAAGGACATTTGTATGCACCTTCTGTAAAATTGAAATTTGAATACATGGACTGCCTCTTTCAATGATCCTTTTTTGTGATAAAAAAATATTACATAACTTAATTTAAGCTTCCTACAGCTTGGTCCTTACATAATTTAATTGTCCATCTTAAAAATTGTGCATCTGTCAGTTCTTGAAGTCCTTATGCACCTGCATAGGGACATATTGCCTTAGTTGGTCTCATGGGATGTTAGATGAGCATTAATCAGGTTCTGTAGCTAGCTCTGTCTCTCTCCGCCTCTCTGAAATTGCCACTTCTTTATGCAGAGAGGTTGCAAAAGATCTACTGAAGTACCAACCAGATGTAATTATCAGTGTACACCCTTTAATGCAACATGTGCCCCTCCGAATTCTAAGATCCAAAGGTCTCTTGGATAAGATCCCATTCACAACTGTTATCACGGATCAAAGCACCTGTCACCCAACATGGTATGCTGGCCTCAGTGTTCTGCATAACTCAAATGCTTCTTTGTAGTTTCCTATCAAAATGTGAGACATACACTCTTACAATGAAATAGTTATCCTACTGTTGCCCTTTAGGTTCCATAAGCTTGTCACTAGATGTTACTGTCCATCAACTGAGGTGGAAAAGAGAGCACTAAAAGCTGGTCTAAAGCCCTCACAGATTAAAGTCTATGGCCTCCCTGTTCGACCCTCTTTTGTCAAACCTATTCGACCGAAGGTACAAAATTTCTTCAGCTAATTGCAGTGTATCATTGTCCTACTGATTTTTATGAATCTTTTCCGTCTTCCAGAACTTACTGATTGTAGTATCTATTGTTAACCTTTTTAATAGGATGAACTGCGAAGAGAGTTAGGCATGGATGAAGATCTGCCTGCTGTTTTATTTATGGGTGGGGGTGAAGGGATGGGTCCTATTGAGGCCACTGCTAAAGCGCTTGGTGATTCTCTGTATGATGAAAACCTAGGGGAACCCACTGGTCAAATACTTGTAATTTGTGGGTGTAATAAGAAGCTGGCCAATCGATTGCAGTCGATAAATTGGAAAGTTCCTGGAAGCTGATTTGTAATATCCAATAAGTTTAACATTACAACTGCCTTACCAGTTCCTTGATGTTGCTTTTTCCTCAGCAAAAGAATTTTTCTTCAACCCTTTCAACTACATAGATAGCTTAAATGAACTTAAGCCAAGGTACATTGTTTCTTGGCTAGTAGCAGTTGTGTATTTTTGAACTTCGAATACATGAGACTAAATACTGCAGCAATAACATCGTATGGATATCTTAAAAAAGAAGTCTCTAACTAAAAGCGGCTCTTATATTTCACACCTCTTGCACATACAGATTTCTTCATAAATCCTTATTTTTTAAAAAAAATAGGTGAAAGGCTTTGTTACAAAGATGGAAGAATGTATGGGTGCTTGTGATTGTATCATTACAAAGGTATGCTTTATATTAGCCTCTCATGTTCAAATCATGCAGCTTGTTTTCGAATATGTGATACATGTACATAATTTGTGGTGATGTTGTGATACATGATTTCTGTTGAACTTCAAGCAGGACCTGGTACAATTGCAGAGGCGATGATCCGTGGCTTACCAATTATTCTAAATGGTTTTATTGCTGGACAGGTATTTTTCTTTAGCAACTCATTGTAGAGACTGTTTTATTCCATTATTAGTTCTCATGGTGCTGCATCTTGCTCTCCTCAAATATGATCTGTCTGAAGAACATTGAAATTACCCCTAGATTATTGCCTCATTGACCATTTCTTTGTTAAATATCTAGGAGACACAGTCAGTAAAAGCCACACAAATAGAAGATTGTTGTACTGTCATAGATTTATATACTATATACCATGAGCTCAAGCTTAGCTCTAAATCATGGCTAGGTTTGTTTAGATGTTTACGTATCCAAAATTTACTTGTCTATGTAAGATTATCATCTATGTAAGCCACACATTGTATCTGTTGTAGCTCCTTGATATAGCACTTGGTATACCACTGAACTATGTGATCCTAATTTTCTACTACATAGTTGTTGAAGTGCTCTGCAAACAAATTAAACATTTAGTTACATAATTGCAATCAACAATAATGTAAATTGCAAGTATCGGACACCGCAATTGTAGTTCTGAGCATATGCAATATGGTGGTGTTGAACCATTTTCCTCCTTGATTTGTCTTTTTTCTACTAGTTGATCTAAATGGCTGCTGCTAAGACTGGATAAATACATAAACATCAACAAAGGACATTTGTATGCACCTTCTGTAAAATTGAAATTTGAATACATGGACTGCCTCTTTCAATGATCCTTTTTTGTGATAAAAAAATATTACATAACTTAATTTAAGCTTCCTACAGCTTGGTCCTTACATAATTTAATTGTCCATCTTAAAAATTATGCATCTGTCAGTTCTTGAAGTCCTTATGCACCTGCATAGGGACATATTGCCTCAGTTGGTCTCATGGGATGTTAGATGAGCATTAATCAACACCACATTTTTGTCCTTGTCCTTTCATTGAAAAAAGTTGTTTATTGTGATTTGTGCCAACACATTTCAGATATTTGTGTTTGTGTTTCTATATAAGAAATTGTAGTCTGTTAATTGTGATCTGTGCCAGCACACAGCACATTTTTGTCCTGTCCTTTCATAGAAAAAATGTTTTTTGTGATCAGGTTTCGTGACTCCATGCATGCATCTCCTCAGTCCCTCCTCTTTTTTCATGGCTGAAAAGAGAACAATCTCGTCGATGCCAGCAGAAGGTGGTGCTCTGGATCCCCACCATTACCAACGATAGGACGAAGCAGAAGGCCATGGAGGCCATCATGGACATCTACGGTAAGCAACTAATCTAAACTAATAACCACGTTGTTCCTTCCTTGCTTATTTGTTTTGTCAGTTTAATTAATTTGGATGGAAAAAAAGAGCTATAAAATATGATATGATGGATCTCTGCAGCTGAAACTAGATAGATATGTACTCTAGGATCTGGATGCTTGCTTTAATTTCAGCTTTTCTGCTATTATTATTCAGAAACATACATAGCTTTACGGCCAACTTCTGGTAGCTGAATTATTCTTGTGATCATATCATATATATATATGAAAGCTAGCACAGTCAGGTCAAATTGTTAGGTCGGTGGCCGAAATAGAATCGGATTGTGATGCCTGATTATAGTTCAGAGTTGTCTTTGTGCATAGGTGCATGACACCGCCTTGTTTTGTTTACACAGTTTGTTGCAGTATATGGGTGCATTTGGCACAGCTCCAGTGCCGTAGCTAGAGCCCTCGGCCGAAGCCACTTTTCATTGCTTTGTTTCTGTACTAAAAAATGACTCTGGATCCGTGCTTAGATGGTTAGAAGCCCGCCTTGTGAGGGCTCAGCACAAACCCAATTGCTGTCTATAGAATCAGATTTGTCTTTATGCTAACATAGTCCAAAGTTTTGTGGTGAACTGGTCAGTCTCCCTAACAGTAAAAATTCAAATGGTAGTGAAAATGGCACAGTTAGCATACTTCCAGTCTAGTTCAATTGAGAGGAAGATGGCACTGATTATGGTGGTGAAAACTAAGAGTGCAATGTGAAGCTAAACTCTTAATATTATCTATGTAACAGTATAATAGTGTAACTATATTAGCACGCTCTATTTGGTGGCGTTGTGATGGTTCCTTTTATCCAAGTATCATGGACGGGATAGGTAACAAAAATAGAGTATTCCTCAGAGATACTGTTAATTGTGATTTGTGGCAACACACCTCATTTTTGTCCTTGTCCTTTCATAGAAAAAAATGTTTCTTGTGATTTGTGCTAACATGCCTTTTCATCTGTTTATTGTGATTTGTGCCTGCCCACATCAAGTTTTTGTCCTTGTCCTTTCATAGAAAAAAAATTGTCTCTTGTGATTTGTGCTAACTCACCTTTTCCTTTGTTTATCATGGTTTGTGCCAACACATTTCATTTCTGTTTATTGTGGTTTGTGATTTGTGCCAGCACATACATTGTCCTTGTCTTTCCATAGAAAAAAAATTGTTATTTGTGATTTGTGCCAACACATTTCATTTTTGTTTATTGTGATTTGTGCTAGCGCGGACAACATTTTTTGTCCTTGTCCTTCCATAGAATGATTTGTAATATCCAATAAGTTTAACATTACAACTGCCTTACCAGTTCCTTGATGTTGCTTTTTCCTCAGCAAAAGAATTTTTCTTCAACCCTTTCAACTGCATAGATAGCTTAAATGAACTTAAGCTAAGGTACATTGTTTCTTGGCTAGTAGCAGTTGTGTATTTTTGAATTTCGAATACATGAGACTAAATACTGCAGCAATAACATCGTATAGATATCTTAAAAGAAGTCTCTAACTAAAAGCGGCTCTTATATTTCACACCTCTTGCACATACAGATTTCTTCATAAATCCTTTTTTTTAAAAAAAAATAGGTGAAAGGTTTTGTTACAAAGATGGAAGAATGTATGGGTGCTTGTGATTTTATCATTACAAAGGTATGCTTTATATTAGCCTCTCATGTTCAAATCATGCAGCTTGTTTTCGAATATGTGATACATGTACATAATTTGTGGTGATGTTGTGATACATGATTTCTGTTGAACTTCAGGCAGGACCTGGTACAATTGCAGAGGCGATGATCTGTGGCTTACCAATTATTCTAAATGGTTTTATTGCTGGACAGGTATTTTTCTTTAGCAACTCATTGTAGAGACTGTTTTATTCCATTATTAGTTCTCATGGTGCTGCATCTTGCTCTCCTCAAATATGATCTGTCTGAAGAACATTGAAATTACCCCTGGATTATTGACTCATTGACCATTTCTTTGTTAAATGTCTAGGAGACGCAGTCAGTAAAAGCCACACAAATAGAAGATTGTTGTACTGTCATAGATTTATATACTATATACCATAAGCTCAAGCTTAGCTCTAAATCATGGCTAGGTTTGTTTAGATGTTTACGTATCCAAAATTTACTTGTCTATGTAAGATTATCATCTATGTAAGCCACACATTGTATCTGTTGTAGCTCCTTGATATAGCACTTGGTATACCACTGAACTATGTGATCCTAATTTTCTACTACATATTTGTCTATGTAGAAGCACCATTTTGTTGATTGCACATTTATTAGTAGTAAATTGCACACTTCAACTACTGCAATTATGGTGTGTAACATGTGCAATATCTGGTCTTTATAAATAACTTTGTCACTATTTTAGTTAACTTAGAGCATGCAATTGTTCTTGCTTTAGGGCATCGATATTCTTCTATATGGACTATTTGGGACTAGAAATGGGTCTTCTGTTTCAGTGTAAGCATCAGACACTACATTTTTATGGAGTGCATATAATTTCTATTTTAATACAACCCTTCTCTTTAAGGAATAGATCTTTCGGCTTGATACGACAATTGTTTCCTTAACTGCAGTGAAAATGCTGAATGGTAGTGCATATATCAGCTGGTTTCATGATATTCTTCTCTATTCTGGGTAAGTTTACTTGTCATGGGGCTAATATTTGATTCTTTACCAGATCTTTGGGACTAAAAAAATTGTTAGTTGTGATTTGTCCCGACACATTTTTGAAATTTGCTAGTACAGGATGATTGAGTCCTGCACTGATGAAATGTAATAGTTTAATTTATTTTTCTTTGTTTCTGACATGTGCTATAATTTGGTAGGTTGATCGAGTCCTGTACTCATCAGGCGTATACCCTCACAATTATGGTTTCATTCCGAGGACTCTTTGTGAAGACAATGACCCAATGGAAGTGTTGGTTCTGAGGCAGGTTAGTCTTCCTTCTTCCACTTGTCTTTGTCTTGTGGGGGCATTTGTGAAGAATGTATTCACTCTTTGGATTACAAGGTCCTTGTTTCTGTTCAAGGATAGCTAACATTAGTTCTTTCGTAGACACATTCTCAGACAGTCAAACTGACTAGCTGCTCTATAGTTGAGTCAATTGCAGTTATTTGTGAACGAATTTTGTGATATCATACGAGGAGTGTCATGACCTTGTGATGATTTATCTCATGCAGGAGCCTGTTATTCCTGGTTCATTCCTCTCCGAGGAAGAGCAATTGGCCTTATGCCCATGATTGACCAGGTATTTCATGTTAGACACTATTTGAGGTAGAGGGAAAAGAACAACCCTGCTTTTACTTCGTTTCTAACTATGGGTATCTATTGGGCGTTGTTAGGGTGAAAAAGATGACAAGATAATAGCAGACTGCTGATGATCCTGAATACTGTCACTACAACTATATCAGTGAGCTGTCTCCTCACCGCCTACAAGAGATCAAGCGGTTTTTTGAAGAATGTATCCTGCTTAATTCATCTACTGTCGTCTTACTACACATGCTCAATTATATTTGGGACAATCATATCTACAGGTATAAGCTTCCTTAGCGATATATCCTAGACAACAAAAATGAGAACAAAGAGGTTGTTGTCGATGCATTCTTGCCTACGACCACAGCTCGAGAGGCCATTTAGTACTCCATGTAAGCTCAGCACTTTCCCTACTAATTTTCCATTAGTACTTAGGGAATCCTCACGACTTATTGATTTGTACTAATTAAACTATGGTCTTTTCATTGGTGATGTGATCATTCTTAGGGCCCGCATTGATAAGCTGGTTGGATTAGTGGTGTAGATGTCGTCCAAGCTATTTAGTTACCTAGTGATTTATTGAGGTGGATTATGTATTTATATACATATACAGTATAATTGCAATAACAATATATAGTATTTGCACTATTTGAAATGTGCAATTTTTGTATTCTTGTTTTGTAATATTTGAAGATGATATTCATTGTGCATTTTTTCACCGAGAACTACTCTTTGCTGATATTGGGCCTCTCTGCCTTCTTAGTTAGTGGGCCTCTCTGACACGTCTTTATTGGGCTGAACGACAGTTGTGGGCCTTGTTTGCCTGATGGAATTTGTGTGTTGCATTCTCTTAAAACACACGTTTTTTCCAGTGTTTCAATTCGTGTGTTTCTTAGGCATCTAACAACCATGTGCTAACTAGTCCAAAAACACGTGGTTTTTCCTATGTTGAAATCTGTGTGTTTTACATACAGCCAACAACCATGTGTTGGCTTATGTTAAAACACACGTGTGTACAGTAGACAGACTCAACCCTAAACTCCGCCGCTCGCCGGCCCAGCCAGACTCGGAGCCCGGCCGAGCAAAAGCGCCATGCCGCGGCCACTGCCGGATGAGAGGGGCTCCTCCGCCTACCGCCGCACGAGGCCGCGAACCTTGTCCGCGACGCGCTCGTCTACAGACGCTGGCGCTGCCTCGTCACCGACCCCGGTTTCATCGCCGCTTCCGCGAGTTCCACCGCAGCCCCCCGATGATGGGGATGCTTTGCAACCGCGCCGACGTCGACGTGGCCCGCTTCGTGCCGACGCCCGCCTCCTGCTCCCCGGAGGCTGACCGTGGGCACTGGCGAGCGCTGGACGCACGCCACGGCCGTGTCCTCCTCCATGGGAAGGGCAACGTCCTCGTGGTCTGGGACCCCATCACAGACGAGGAGCGGATGCTGCCCTTTCCGCTGCAGTATTCTGCCTTGTCGAGCTGGACCGCGGCAGTTCTCTGCGCTGCCGCTGGCGCCGGCGCCTGCGCCTGCGACCACCTTGATTGCCGCTGCCGACCCTTTGTGGTGGTTTTGGTGGGTTCTGTCTTCTATGGCCCTGATGCAGGGCACACCTTCATCTGCACCTACGCATCCAAAAGTGCTACCTGGACTGAGCCAATCTACACTGAGCAACCTGGATACCTCGTCGTTTCCATGGGAAGTGCACTCGTGGGGAAGGCGCTCTACTTTGGCCTTGTTTGCTTGTTTTATGAGCCGTACTTTTTCAGCGAATGAACAGTGCTTCTCTCTCACAATAAATTAGCCAACAGAATTTTTGGGAAGCAGAGTTCTCAAGTACAATTTGGAATTGCATGAAATATCATGGATTATGCTACCATCTTCATTACCCCGTCCCCGTGGTTGCCAGTCATCTGTGCTCATAGCAACCGAGAACAGTGAACTGGGGCTCGCCACTACACAGGCGTCCACATGCATTGGGGGGGGGGGGGGGGGGGTCGTCTTCTTCTGGATCATTTCTCTGGGTTGCTAGCAATGGGATCCAGACAATCCAACCCAGGCTTGCAACTCCGGATTCGTTTCCCCTTTAGTTTCTTTCATGAGCGACACCGACGCAAGATGGCAAATCTATGTGCTTTCATAGCTAGGCATCATGATAATACCATCATATGTGCCCATGGGTGGCATTTAGGGCTTGTTTGGATGCCAGGGCAAATTAGCCCACCTTGTGAAAATGGATTAAACCTGAGCGAGGTTGACCAAGATCGATGGCGATGAGGATTGAGGAGAATCGTCCCACTATACCATGCTTCATATTGTATTTTCTGTTTCTAACTCTTATCTATATCTTTTATAAAGCTAATCCCTACTATAAGTTAATCTCAAGATGCAAGACATCCACACCATCCTGAGCTAACTATCCACATCATCTCCCACTAATAACAATGTCATTCCACTAATTTTTAACCTTTTAATTGCAAGCTATGCACACACATCATCTCCACTCAGTTTCATTCCAAATTCTTTGGAATTCCCGCGGCAACGCACGGGGCATCTTCTAGTATTAATATATGACTGCTACCCAGATGTTTATTTGAGCTTTTCTTTCTTTGTGTGTGTGCGCGCGCGTATTTCAAGCAAGTTATAACAATGCCATCATAGACCACAAATTTTAATTCCCTGATAAACTATGTTTAATTTCGCTTGCTCTGTTGATACTAATTTTTTGGCTCCATGTGGATGACAGGAGATCAGGGCAAGGTGCTAATTTCTCTGGCCGGCCGGCCTGGAATAAATAACTTAAAATGATTGCCACTTGACTACACGCCGCCAGCTGGCACCTTCCACGAAGATTACATAAATCTCGTCCCTTCTCTTCTCTCGCGTTTATTTTTTCTATACAAGCAGCAGCCAGCAGAATCATTGAAGTAACGTGTTCATCCCCGAAATCAATCTTGTAAGTCACGTTCCTTTTCACTTTCCTTTCGCGTCTTTACTGCTGGTTACCTGATTTTTTTTCTCTCAACAAACCCACAGGTGAGCGTGACTTCCTACTCATCTCCAACACAATTTTGCAGCCAGCTCTTGGTTGACACATCAGGCACACAAAAAGGTAATCAGATACTAATTAAGACATATAACCAAACATCCCATCGTGTTGTATTTGTTTCCTGTCTTGCAGTTGTTATCACTTTTTTGCTTTGTATTCTTTGCTTTAACCATTGCATTGCCATGTAGAAACTTCATTTGTCATGTTCATTATCCTCTCCTGTTTTGGGGAGGAAATATTCATCTAAAGTAAGCTTCAGAGACAGCACTTTGTTTTTCTAAGATAAAAAAATGTGACAAATACTTGCCGTAGTGCCTGCTTTATTATACCTTTTACTAACATTAAAAACTGACCATAAGATATTTTACTTCTCTGATGCTTAATACATCCACTGTTTGTCCAGGACAGGGGAGGAAACAAAAACCTTCAGAGTCAAGTCAACATGAACATAATCAACATACCAAAAACCATTGGAGTCATTAGCGGCCTCAATGAGTGCGCCAGTTTGTTCCAGTGGGTTACATCGGCCATTTCATCTCTAAAACCCCAGCTAAATGAAACACAAAAGGAAAAACTTAATGGAGATGTAACGCACTTGCAGGGTGACCTTCAATGCCTTAGTGATACTCTACCAGCAATGTACAACATCATTTATCGGGCAGAGTGGAGGATCCATGATCATTATGTGGCTGACCTCCTTTCAAGACTCAAAGATGCAGTGTATGATGCAGAAGACCTTCTAGATGAGTTCAGATGGTACAAGACAAAGGTTTCAGTTGAGGGCAATGCAATCTCAGTTGAACCAATCATTGACTTCTTTCACAGCGTCACTCAAGGTAGCTTCAACAAGGTGACTGATATCCAGAAGAGGCTCAATAATCTTTCCAGACAGCTCGAGAAAGTGGGCTTACTTCAAACAATTCCACGGTTTGACAAATCATTCAGGTCCGAGACCACTGCTCTCTTGACGGAAGCAAAGATGTTTGGCCGTGATGAGGAAAATAAGAAGCTGATCAGGTTGCTTGGTGTGCCAACAAATAATAGCTCGGGTCCTTCTGGACGCAAGAGAACAAGAACGGGGTCTGTTCGTCATCAAGCAACCAAGTTTGTGTTACCAATTATAGTAATGGAGCAACAGTAGCGAGTATTCGAGTTTTGCCAATTGTTCGAATTGGGGGTGTTGGAAAAACCACCTTGGCTCAAGATATTTGCAACAATGCAAATGTGAAACCATGGAACCATTTCCCTTAGAGGGTTTGAATGAAGATGTCTTTCGGGAGTTCTTTAAACTTTGTGTGTTTGGATCTGATAGCTCCAACAATGATCCAGAGTTGGAACGGATTGGTGAGAGAATACTCCCAAAGTTGAGAGGCTCTCCTTTAGCTGCAAAAACACTTGGACGATTGTTAGGAATGAGCCTTGACCAAACACATTGGGATAGGATTCTTAACAGTCAGTTGTGGGAGCTTCAACAAAAGGAGACTGACATTTTGCCAGCTCTTCGTTTGAGCTACATGTATTTACCATTCTATTTAAGGAGATGCTTCTCATTTTGTGCTGTGTACCCAAATGATTACAATTTCAAAAAGGAAGATTTAGTTGAAATTTGGATGGCAGAAGGCTTCGTGGAACATCAACCTAACGTTCTCCTTCAACATACTGGTGATCAGTACTTTGAAGAACTTGCGCATCTATCATTTTTTCAGAAACATCCACATGCTTATGGTAAATATGTAATACATGATTTGATTCATGACATGGCACGACTGGTTTCAAAGGATGAGTGCTGTGTGATAAAAGACACCAAAGATTTTCCAAGGATCCCTCAGAATGTCCGCCATCTGATGGTGCTCAAAGGCAGAGATGTTAAGTGTTCTGACTTATTGAACATTTGCAAGCATAAAAAGCTGCGCACCCTACTTTGCGACCTGTCTTTAAAAAGTAAAGCCAGCTTTGGTATGCTAATCAATCTGCAGAAATTTGAATCGGTGAAATGTCAATTTCATCATACGACGACAACAATAATGGTGCAAATTCACAGGAGGCACTCTGCAATGATCCATATTGCACCTGCCCTAATAACAAGAACAAGGGGCCTCCGCCGTCACCCCGCCACCACCATCACCAATAATGGGAGGCTACTGTGGAGAAGGTGCAACACAATTTGCTATGTGGCCACACTACTAGGACGACCCTATCTTATTCACATGGCACATCCATGTGTTTGTTGTTTGGCTTAATTACCTAAGGCATGTTAGGTTTAGTCGAAGGAACTATGTACCCTTGTTTGGTACATGTTCTCACATGCTATTTCTTGTGCTTATGGTTCGCTTCAATTACCTAAGGCATAATAGGTTTAGTTCAGGACCTCTGTACCCTAGTTTGGTACATGTTCTCACATGCCATTTTATGTGTTTTGTATGTTGAATTATATAATGCTCTACTTTGTTAGATTTTATTTACAGCATGTGATCATATTTCACTATGTCCACAATATTAAACTGAATATTATGACCATAAATAATGAAAACAACTACATAATAAAAAGTCCAATACTATAACACATTAAACAACACAATAATACTAGAAGTACGTGCCGACAAACTAAATAACGCAGTACATGACCTAAGCATGCCTATACTTAAATGCATTACATGACAACATAATGAAAAGTCCAACAGTATACAACATTGTTCATGAATAAACCATAGAACTAGCAAGTAATGGACACTACTGAGTGCAACGATGCCACTTTCCCTTCCTCGATGCATCGGAATTCTCCTCCATCGTTGCTTTGGCTCGGCGTGCACGCTCAAGCTTCTTCTCCATCTCCTCCCTGTACGCAGCAACACGCCTTCTTTCCTCCTCTTCCTTATGCTCCTTTTTTGCAGCCTCCTCTCCACGTCTCTTCTCCATCATCTTCTTGTCCTCTGTCTCCCAGCGCAACAGTTTCTACATCCATTCCTTGTCTTCAGGCTTGATCTTAGTGTCGATCCACTGCTCAAAATCACAGAGCGGTGGAGGGGTCTGCAAAAAATGCAATTGTTACAAAACAAAAAAAATTATGCAAGATGTCATGACACAAACTTCAATTCCTCACCATCTTGTTAATATGGCGCTGACGAAGTATAGGCTCAAACGTAAAATTAAAACACATCCAATACCTCTGTCTATACGTTTCCTCTTTATCTGACTTGGCTACCTTGCAAGGATCGCCGCAAAAGTACATGGGCACTGGAACACCACTAGGCAGAGGCAATGGGTCGAAGGCATTTCCGGTCATCTGGCCATAACTATAATTTAGCCATTTTCATTCTAAGAACCGAAAGCAATTAACATTAAACCCTACACCTAAGGTTTTTCATTTGATCCACAACAACGAACCCATATCATAACAACGTGCGCTGAGGTTACCTTGGTTTGGTAGCTTTTTCATGCCTTTGCATTCTACGATTGTATAATATAAATATTAAAATTGCATGAAACCCTAAATAACGACGATTCTTAAGTTGAAAAATTCGACTAATATATACCGAATCGATTTGAAAAAAAACTAGGAGGGAGCGATGATACCTTGCTCTCGAAGATCTACGGATCAAATCAAAGTTTCCAAGGTTCAATATGCCGATTCATGAGGTAGGACGAAGTGGGGAGAGAAAAAACCCGAGAGGGAGGAGAAAGAAGAGGAAGAAGGCTCGGACAGAAAGGTTGGGCGCCGAGTTAAAACACCACCTCGGTGCCATAGATCTTGGCGCCGTTCTCGGCGTCAATAACCACGGCGCCAAGCTCGACGCCAAGGTGGCTGCCAAGTCACCGCCACGTCTGCGTCGAGCCCAAGACCTAGACGTCAAAATCTATGGCGCCGAGACATGTAAGCTCGGCGCCACCAACGATGGTGCCGAGTTAAGAGTCTAGATTTTGAAAGCATATCTTCAGAGATATATTTGTGATTTTTTTTAAAAAAAAGGGTTAAAAAACAAAAAATCGGGGCTCGTGCATGCCTTATACCGCTGGTTGAAAACGTATAGCCTGTTCGGCAGGACTGAAAAATAAGTCAAAATACTGTTCCGGTTGATTGTTGTGAGAGAAAAATACTATTCTATCTGGCCAGCCAAAATACAGTACTTTTTGTGAGTGGGCTGGCCAGCCAGCCAAACACTTTGTAAGTGGCCAGAGCACACTAGTGTGGCTCGTCGTCAGACACTCAAACAGATGCCAGAACGTCCGCGTGAAAGCAGGTCGCGCGCTTCGCTTATAGCGCAATGGGTCGCGCGTTATTTGCGCCCTTTGCCAATTTATGCCCTTTTCGGCTTACTCCATATTCGATTTGTTCAGCTTTTTTTTTCAGCCAGAATAGTGTTTTCTTTTTTTAGTCGAAACAGTATTTTTCTCTCAAGACAATTTAGTCAGAACAATATTTTTCAACCAATTTCAGCTAAAATTCACCCAGACCTTACAAACTTTGTGCCGGGCTCTTCGCATGCGGTAGTTGTGGCTGCAGAAGAAGACAGAAGCAGACAGGCCGCCTTGGGCTCTCTTTGATATCCACGTACACCCCAATGTTTGAGCCTTATTTGTCATTTCAATCATTTCTCAGAAAAAAAATTGTCATTTCAATCTCGACAGTGGTCGGCGATGGTAAATCGACCATGTTTGGACCGATAGATGCACTAGCTAGTACATAATTTTTTTTACTAATGGTCAAAAAAGTTATTTAGAACCAGTTTAAAAAATTACTACTATACCATCGACCGTAAAAAGAAGTGATTTTCAAGCATGGTTTTAAAGTTTCTAGAAATCATTTTTCAAGGATAGATTTTTAGTTTTTTTTAAAAAAAATCATTCAGAACTTGTAAAAAATAGGGAAAATAATTTTGTCCTACTAAGAGGCCTACAGGACTGATCACTATCACAAGATTTAATTTCAATTCATTTCACACAACTGTAGCCACGGAAGCTCACTACCTTTAGCCTTGCACGTCCACCTCCTACCACCACACCACACTTTCACTTGTGACTATACTTATGACGCAATTCTTTTGTATTAATAGGTACAAATCGTGTAATCAATATTTTGACTTGTAAATAATCTTAAATAGGAAAATTTTCAACTACAAAGTTTATTTAAATCTCGTTGAGAATTACAACTTTGATATAGAGCGTGTCTCTATCAAGGTCATTTAAAAAATTCAAAAATTTGAAATTCAAAATATAAGAACTTAATTTATATATCTGGAACCTAAATGATCTCAAACAAAAATAATTATAACTACAAAGTTTTAGATCTCGTCGAGCTCTACAATTTTGATATAAATTTTATCTTTATCCAATTTCATTTGAAAATATATGAATTTATTTGTATCGTAGCTATTTTGAAGGATGGTTGACTTAGTCAACCCCCTTGAAAATCGATTTCTAGAGACGGTGGACTTAACAAAACCGCTCCTAGAAATCACCCATTCTTTAAAGACGATTGACGTAAGCAGCTGTCCTCGAAAATCTTATTTTCAGAGGCGGTTGCTTTAAGCTAATCGTCCCTAAAAATAGTTATATTTTCATGAAAATATATTTCCAGGGGTGGTTTGTAAGTGACAGTGCTCCTAATTTACAGGCAGTTTCTTATGACGCTGGTCTTTGTTAGAAATAGAAGCCGTGTTCAAAAATCATTTATGTACTAATGATGGCTCCACGGAAAGCCGATCAAGGAGACAAGGACGTAGCACCAGCACTAGTACCATTCATTGACAAAAGAGCTCTCTCAAGTCGGACAGTCCAGGAGGCGCTACATAACCCAATATGAATTAGGGACATTCCGGGTGCCTTATTTGTTCCGGTAATCATAGAGTACCTTCAGCTGTGGCCCAGGGCTAAACACAGTAATTTTACATATAAGTTAACATCGTTAGACTAACGGAAGAGTCAAGAAAGAAAACGATTTTCGTTTTGGGGCCAATTAGGGAAGTTCAAAACAAGAAGGGTCAAGAAAGGAAACATAATTTTTTTAGGGCCAATGAACTAATTTTCTCTTAAAATAACACTCTAGTTTACTGATATTTATTTTACTTACCCATTTTTATTGCACACGTTCTAGTGAGATGAACACATGGTCCAGGATAGATACTCAGTTTGGGCCCCCGTATACAAGATTCTAGGCATCAGTTGAGAAAAGTTTAATAAAAAATAGTTAGGCATCATTTGAGAAAAGCTTAATAAAAATGGCGTTTTTGGTTATGCATGTCTTTGAACTCTCATAATTGGGAAAAACTACTCTAATTAGCGAGGCATTGCAGTTTAGGAACTTAAAGTGGCAACAACAGGTAATAAATGCAATGAAATTGACTCCATTTGAATCTTGGAATTGAATTCATTTCAATAATAATTTAGACACATATTAATTAAGTTAATATGGTTGTATATGGATTGTATTTGTATATTATTGTTAGTTATACGAGAGAGATACTTATGTGTTGTATTTCTATCATAGGTCGGGGAGCGAATTGAAGAGCGTGTCAAAAGATTTAAAGTAGAAACATACAACATGTTCGTTTCGTCGTAAACGATCGTGGATTATTTACTGCCGGCTGGTTTGGTGTGAGAGAAAAATACTGTTCCAGCTTATAATCCACGATCGTATACGAGCAAGCGAACATGCTGATAATATGCTGATCTATAGAATAAATTTCCATCACACCCTATGAATTTAAGATAGACTTATATATAAATTATGGATAGTGGTGAAATATCAAATTCTAAGCTAAATAATTTAGTTTATTAAGTAGATTTTAATTTCTCCGGATAAAAGGATCGAAACGATCTGTAAATAATGATTAATTTTCAAAGCATGGAAGGCACGTCAAGTGAAGTGTTTTTACCATAACGATTCTGAGATGACAGCTCTAGCAAGAACAGGTGCTCTTCTATTTCTTGCAACAGTAACAAGAAGCTGGCGAAACAGGGGAGTCCGCCCCGGCAGCCGGCGCCGAGCTAGCCGGGTCCGTCGACTTCCCCGGCGTCAATCCGGCGGTGCCGGAGAGAGCGGGGACCCCGGATCTCGCTGTACGGTGAATATACTAGGTTCCTCACGAAGTTGGTACAAGTGTCACTTAGGTCCCCGAACTTTCAAAGTAATATCTGTAGGTCCCTAAAGTTGGCAGAGGGTGTCATCTAGGTCTCAAACTTTTAAAGTGATCACCGGAGGTCCCTAAACTTGGCAGAAGGTGTCATCCAGGTCCCAAACTTTCACAGTGATCACCGCAGGTCCCTAAACTTGGCAGAGGGTGTCATCCAGGTCCCAAAAACTATAGTGATTCGGCATAGAATTTTAAAAAAAGAAATCTAAATTTTGGTAATGTAGCTACATTCTGCAGAAAATTCTAAAAATTGTATCTTTTTAATACGATCTCGCACGAAGATGATTTTTATATAAAAGTTGTAGCTCTCGACGGGATCTACAACTTTCTAGTTTTGAGTTTTTTAATTTGAGGTCGCTAATACACTAAAAAAAATTAAATAAATTTTCAGCAGTATATTAATCGCGTACGAACGCTTGTCGCCTTGAAAAAAAACAAATCTTCTTTATATGTCATCTGATAGAGATAATTTCTATATAAAAATTGTAGCGCTCGATGAAACCTACAACTTTCTAATTTTGAGTTTTTCAATTTGAAGTCGGTAAGATGCTAAAAAAGTTAAAATGCTGATTTCAGTTCATGTATAGTGGTTTTGCATTTTAAATTTTTTTGAACATCTTAAAGACTTCAAATTGGAAAACTCAAAATTAAAAAGTTGTAGGTTTCATCGAGCGCTACAATTTTTATATAGAAATTATCTCTATCAGATGACATATAAAGAAGATTTGTTTTTTTTCAAGGCGACAAGCGTTCGTACGCGATTAATATACTGCTGAAAATTTATTTAATTTTTTTGAGTGTATTAGCGACCTCAAATTAAAAAACTCAAAACTAGAAAGTTGTAGATCCCGTCGAGAGCTACAACTTTTATATAAAAATCATCTTCGTGCGAGATCGTATTAAAAAGATACAATTTTTAGAATTTTCTACCGAATGTAGCTACATTACCAAAATTTAGATTTCTTTTTTTAAAATTATGTGCCGAATCGCTACAGTATTTGGGACCTGGATGACATCCTCTGCTAAGTTTAGGGACCTGCGGTGATCACTATAAAAGTTTGGGACCTGGATGACACCCTCTGCTAAGTTTAGGGACCTCCGGTGATCATTTTGAAAGTTTAGGACCTAGATGACACCCTCTGCCAACTTTAAAGACCTACAGATATAACTTTGAAAGTTCGAGTACACAAGTGACACCTTGCGACGACTTCGTGGACCGCTGGTGAATTTTTCTCTTCCTAGTTACTAGTTGAGGACTAGTTTACCCATGGCGGTAGATCCGTCCGTTCCAGTCTGGGGAGTTGTTCTGCTCCGAGATCCCTCACCATCCGACCTGCCGGTGATGCGTTTCTCGGCGAGCTTTACGGTGCGGAAGTGCTCTACGGCATCAGCGCGGTGTGGATTCTGTACCTCGGATGTGATCCTGGACTGGTGACGACCGCGGCGGCAGCGACGTCATCGGTGCAGTCAGATTCGGCGTCAACCTCACACTAGACTTGGTTGGAGGTTTGCTTATTTCCCTTCCTATTTGTGAATTGGGTGGAGATTTGGTTACCATTTCTAGTGGGCAATGGGATCCAATCCAAATGCTCGCAAAGTTCCCGTGTATCCTTTGATGACAGTAGCAACGTCACATCAGGGGCAGGTGGAAAGAATACACACGGGAAGACCGCGCAGTTGACTAAGGTCGCGTTCGCTTTTCCAGGAAATGACGCAGTTCCCGGAATGATTCCTGTCGTGATTTTGCCTTAACCGAATGGGGCCTAAGGCACTTCCATCCAGGAAGCTTTACATAACGCCTCCGCCATCCAGATAGCGTTCAGACACAAATCCATCTAGCCACTAATCATCTCTGTTCTCCTCTTCTTTTGGCAAAAGCAGCAGATAGATGCTTGAAAGCTCACAGACAGCAAGTGTTGTAGGAGAACCGTTGAAGTAACCTCTAAGCTGTAAGCTGACAACTCTCTTGCTTTGGAATTTCCACTTTCCCTTTCTGTCTTTACCAGTTCTCTGATTTTTTCTCCCAACAAATTAAACCACAGGTGAGCATGCCCTCCTAGCAAGTGATGAATCAGGTCTGCTACTGATCGAGCACAGTTCGCACTTTGCAGTCAACACTTGATTGACACCAAGCACACAAAAAGGTAATCAAACAAGACATCACTAAACACCAGTGTTGTATTTGTTTGCTATTTTACATTTTTATTACTTTATTTTCTGTTATAAGGTGCATCTCTGCCTTCCTTTCGTCTTTACTAGTTATCTGGTTTTTTTTCTCCCAACAAACCACTACAGAGGTGAGGTGAGCGTACCCTCAGCTCCTGCTAACGAGTCATACTAAATCAGATCTGCTACTCATCGATCTCCAACACAGTTCGCAGGCAGCACTTGGTTGACATCATCAGGCACATAAGAAAGGTAATCAAATAGACATAACCATATTAGCATCAGTCATACATCCCCTCATGTTATATTTGTATGCAATTTTACAGTTGTTATTATTACCTAGTTTTCAGTTAAAGGTAGGTGCATGCACAACTGTTTCGCCAAGTATTATCTGCTTTAACCATTGCACGGCTCTGGTTGTTATCAATTTGTACACGGGTAGTTTGGATTGCTGAGGCATATACTGCTCTGGTTGCCTAATCATTAGCAAAAGGATTTTCAGAGGACGGGAATGGATTCAACCCCTTCTGTCTTCTGTCAATCCCCTTTGTTGAAGCAGATCCTACCTCTGACCTGTTCCGTTTTCGTATTTTCTGTCTATGCATCTCAATAAGGGGTCAGTCCATCTCTCCTAAAATTTGTTTTCCCTTTTTGTTCTCTTGCAAGCAATTTCTCTTTGCTTGCTCTTGCATTTTTCATGGTTGCTCATCACTTGCTCTGTTTTCGTGCTATGGGGCCATGGGGGAGTTTAGAACTCTTCTCAATAATTATTATACATCTGGACACTGCATAAACTTTTTTTTTCTATCTGGTAACCGTGTGAATACTCTTTTTATTATATTTTATTGTTACACTTGTACATAGGATTTTTTTTTACTTTCTTTAGTACATAAATGTCATTTATCTATTAGTTGCCATTTTTATTCTCTACAAAAATTCTCTGTTTATTCCCTCAACCCCTCATTCGTTTGATACTCTTATATTGATTCATTCAGAACAGTTCGTATCAGTTTGCTAGCCCACAAGAGCGTTTGTTTCTTGTCCTGCTGTATGATTTTGAGAGAGATTGTTTCGCAAGTTGGGGGCCATTGTTTTTCCTATAAAAGTGCTTGAGTAATCAGGAATGGACAGTGGAGCTACTGACCATGAAGTATTGGAGAAAAAATTGGAGAAAAAGCTGCAGGATCCAACTGCAGAACCAATGTCCTTGCCACTGGAATTTTTGAAATTCATCACATGCGATTTTTCCACTGAACGAGAACTTGGCAGGGGTGCATATGGAGTAGTATACAAGGTATGACCATTCCTCTTCCACTCCAATTTTCAATGGATGGCAACAATAACAGATAATGAATGGTTCACCTACATGCTATGAAGGGAGTTCTCCAGAGCGGCAAAGTTATTGCTGTAAAGAAGATTTTTGATGTACATCTATTGGACTTGGACAATAGCAATAATAATAAGCAATTCGAGAATGAGATCACTTGTCTTATGGGGATCAGGCACCAAAATGTCGTACAACTTGTAGGTTACTGTGTCCAAACTAGGTCAGAAGCGATGAAGCTACCGAGTGGGGAACATGTTTTGGTTCAAACACCTGCATGTTTGCTCTGCTTTGAATTTGAATGTAAGGGAAGCCTTGACAAGCATGTTTCTGGTATGTTGAAATACAATACCAACTTACCAAGATCTTTCCTTTGCAAAGTTTACTTGATTAGAACACACACAACTGTGCAACTATATCAATAGCCACACAATTAAATTATAATCAAGATAAAAATATATCACCCATCCACACAGAAGTAGTGGTTCTCTGGTACCATAACAGTATCTGCTATATATATGCACATTTATTTATGATTGTTGATCTATTTCTACAGATGACTTTTCGGCCCTTGATTGGTATATGAGATATGAGATAATTAGGGGAGTTTGCAGAGGTTTGCATTATCTTCATCATGAATGTAATATTGTTCATCTGGACCTTAAACCTCAAAACATACTGATGGATGCCATGATGATGCCAAAAATTACGGATTTTGGTTTGTCAAGGCTTTTGGGTGAAGAAAAATCCAAAACTGTCACTAAAAAGCTTGCAGGAACGATGTAAGCTAGCTATGCTTCTTGCCAGAGCTTCAATTTTTTTTTACTATTTTCTATAACTGATTATGTGAAATTCTTCTGCAGTGGATATATGGCTAAAGAATACATAGACAAGGGAATTATCTCCACTAAGGCAGATATATTCAGTTTGGGGGTCATCTTAATAGAGATAATCACAGGTCGGAGGGACTATCCCAATATCAGCGAGAGAATTGGAACATCTAACAATATCAGCGAGAGAACTGAAACATCTCTCAAGCACTTTACAGAAGAAGTAAGGTTATTCAGTATTACGTAACATGATTTTCCACCTTATGCAAATGTTTTTTTTTTGTGATAAATTACTTATGCAAATGTTTAGGTGGTTGGATGTTGGAGGAAAAGATTAGAAATAACACCCATGCATATGTCACTGGAAATGCATATCCAACAAGTGGAACAATGCATCTCTATAGCCCTGAAGTGCCTAGCACCTGACTCGAATAAAAGGCCTACCTCACTGGACATAGTTCAAAGTCTAAATGCTGAAGAACCAAAATGTAGTTCTCTTGGAAAACCCCCCATTGTTGCTCAGAAGGTATGATCTCTCAATGTGCACTGTGCTTCTCCACACTTAGTTTCATATGTGTCCAAATAAATATGGATGTCTGAACAAAATAATTACTCATGCTTCATTTTTATGATCATAATTAGCATCCTTGTTATAGTTGTGTAGTGCAATTATTTGTTTCTGTTGTTATAAATTAACCCTCACAGCGACAATCTATTCACTAATTTCCATGCACGGAAGCATTGATTGGATTTACCAAGATGAACATGCAAGATCTATCACATACGACACCAGAGGCTTGCTATTTGTTGATGAGGTTCAACCAAAACCTACATCCTCGAGGCAAGACTATGGAAGCTCCTCCCCAATGCAGCATTGGTCCCTCCCTCTAGGATCTTGACTATATGCCGCCTCCCTCCAATGAGCTTGTCTTTATGTCATCATAGTTACAACAACATGCTTGCTCTTATATTTATTAATTGACCTCTACCCTATACCGCCAAAAATAATTCAAATTCCTAAATGCTCTACACATGTAAGTCCTAAATGCTCTACAAATGTCTAACGACACACACACGCACGTGTATACATATATATATATATATATATATATATGTGTGTGTGTGTGTGTATGTGTGCGTGCGTGCATGTGCATGTGCCTGTGCGCGTGTGCGTGCGTGTGTGTGTGTGCACATGCGCTAGTCCAGGCCGGTATAATAGGTAACTTGAGTTTTATCTTACCTATGGCCCCTAATTTGGACACGTGGAATGCTTGCAATTTATAGCCCTGACCCAGATGACACCATATATTGGTTGTCCTTATGCCGTTGAAACTATATATGCCGTTGAAACTATAAGGGAGAAGGTTTTCTCAATCTGTTCTAGGACACCTCCCGTATAGTTTAGAATCTTGTTTTCTCAATCCCATATGGGGCATTGAGTTTTCTCAATCAGGTGGAATTGCTCTTAGAAATTACGCTACTTAACCAACTATTCTTTTTTTTTTTGAGGAATCAGTATATTCTCTAATTCAACTATTTCACTTTCATGTCAAAACTTCATTTGATATATTCATTATTGTCTCTTGATTTGGCAAGGAAATATTCATCTAAATAAGCTTTTTAGGGACAACATTTTCTTTTTCTAGGATAAAAAAAATGTGACAAATACTTGCTGCATTGAATGCCTTATTATTGTATTAAAATGTGACCTTTTATACTTCTCTAATGCTCAATACATCCACTATTTGTTCAGGATAGAAGACAAAACAAAAATCTTCAGAGCCGAGCCAATATGAGCATAATCAACATATGGAACACCATTGGAGTCATCATCGGCGTCAATGAGTGTGCCAATTTATTCCAGTTGGTTACATCAGCCATTTCATCTCTGAAATCTCAGTCTAGTGAAACACAAAAGGAAAGGCTCCAAGGAGATGTACATCAGTTGCATAGTGACCTTCAATGCCTTACCGATACTCTACCAGCAATGTACAACCTCATTAATCGAGCTGAGTGGAGGATCCATGATTATTATGTGGCTGAACTCCTTACAAGACTCAAAGACACAGTATATGATGCAGAAGACCTTCTAGATGAGTTCAAATGGTATGAGACAAAGGTTTCAGTAGATGGCAATGCGATATTAGTGGAACCAGAAGACATTCTAGATGAGTTCAGATGGTACGAGACAAAGGTTTCAGTAGATGGCAATGCAATGTCAGTGGAACCAGAAGACCTTCTAGATGAGTTCAGATGGTACGACAATGTGATGTCAGTGGAACCAGAAGGCCTTCTAGATGAGTTCAGATGGTACGAGAAGGTTTCAGTAGATGGCAATGCGATGTCAGTGGAACCAGTCATTGACTTCTTTCAGAGTGACACTCAAGGTAGCTTCAACAACGTGACTGATATCCAGAAGAGGCTCAATCATCTTTCCAAACAGCTTGAGAAAATGGGCTTGCTGCTTAATCATCTTCCCAAACAGCTTGAGAAAATGGGCTTGCTTCAAGCAGTTCCACGGTTTGAGAAATCATTTAGGCCCGAGACCACCTCTTTGCCCACTGAGGCAAAGATTTTTGGCCGTGATGTGGAAAAGAACAAGTTGATGAGGTTGATTGGTGTACCAACAAATAATTGCCCAGGTCCTTCTAGGCACAAGAGACAGGGAAGTGGAGTCAGTGCATCAGCAAGCAACCAAATTAGTGCTACCATTGATAGTAATGAACCAACAATAACAAGTGTTCCAGTTTTGCCAATTGTTGGAATTGGGGATGTTGGAAAAACCACATTGGCTCAAGATATTTCACAATGTCAGAAAATCAAATCACGTCTGTGATGACTGCAATCCACAAACGCGTATAGACAAAATGCGTCTGTGACAAGGAGTCATCACGGACATGTTTTGTCTAGACGGGTCTGTATGAGCGGTTATCACAGCCACGTTTTTACTATGCGCATCTGAGGGGTTATCAGTTATCACGTACAAATATATTCCATATACAACTATATTAGCTTAATTAATATGTGTCTAAATTATAATTTATCAGAATGAATTCAATTCCAAGGATCCAAAAATGGGGAGAATTTATTTTTCACTTTTTCTGTTATATATGCCTAATCTATTGTATGAGTTTGAGTTCGGGACGTGTTGACGGCCCAATCTAACTAACTGTAGTTGTACTATTTTATTTTGCCCAGTTTGGGCTTTATCTGCTTTTAATATACGCCATGTTCATTTGGCTTATAAGCCGTACTTTTTCAATCAACGAACAGTATTTTTCTCTCACAACAAATCAGCTAACAGTACTCTCAGCCATGTCTTATCAGCCAAACGACAACTCTCTTACCTGATTTGTTTTTTAAAAAAATAAGTAGGGAAGAATGTAAACATAATTGAACCCTCTGTTAACCTTTTTTTTATACTATGTGACTTAATGCATTATTTTACCATTTTATTGGTATAATTGCAATATGAGAGCATCACACACTTCCTTCAAAAGTTTATGGTTTTGATCTAAAACGTTCACAGTGATTTGCTTTACTAATTTCCTGGAGAGGGACAACAGGACAAGAGGTTGAGTAGCCTGTAGCCCGTATCTCTATTTTTGTTTACAGGAGACTAGATTATTATATCGACTTGAAATAATAATCTTCATTGAATAAAATTATTTCTTTATATAAAAAATATTCAGACCTATGGACCAGCAAGTCTTTCTATGATACGCCTAGCTGTTATTATGGACCCAAAAAAACTCTAGCGGAGACTACACCACGAGGATTTAAACATAGTTTGCCTACTTCATTAGAGGCTCGTCCGATGTGCACACAGATTTGCCTAATTTATTGCGCCTTCCAACTTGTCAACTATTTTTGTCCCAAATAAAATACAATTCTTTCATTTTCAGTCAAATTATTTAAAATGTGATTAAGTTTATAGTTGAATTTTTTATACTACGTTAGAAATGTATTCTTTTTTTCGGATGGAGGGATATGTCCGAACAACCGATACAAACTTTCAAATTAACGGGACCATTTGTGTAAACTGATAAATCACGAGTCTTTTACCTGTGTACCATTATAAAAGTTTGTACTGACCTACAAGTCATTAAAAAGTTCGAACGGTCACAGTGCCACTTGTCGAAACATTTTTATCGTTCACGCCATTCCATCCACTTTTGCGTGCTGGGAAAAGTCAGAAATGCCCTCACCTCGCTGACCAAATGCCATCTAATGGAGGCAGCTGCGATGTGCAAAGTTTAACCGGGGGTTATCGAGAAGATTCACAAGACACATGATATAATGAAATTGATAAGATAGATAGGGAAGGGCTAAACTACAAAGAGACCTTCAACCTTTTTTTTTGCAAAGGGAAGGGGGACTTACATTAAATCTTGGCACAATACATCCCCAAATTACACATGAAAAAATCTAAAATAAAAATACATAACGTTCTACCTAGATTCTTCTATCGTCTTCTTCCCCAATGGTTTCCCTCGAACGTCGGAGCCAAAGTGTAGTCCTTATGCCGAATCTAATGACCAATCCCAAAACATTGGACATGCTATAAGATCCAATGCTTCAGAACCAGTCCAAAACGTATCTAAATCGCTGAAAGAATATCGGCAGTTGTATTGTCGGGTACGGCATAGGCTGCAGAATCATCACATGGAGACCTTGAATTCCTCTCCGCGACCATCGACGATGAGATCGATGACCTGGAGTCTCACTGTCCTCGTAGGGGGCTCCTAGAAGCACCTCTCCCCTTGCAGATAAAGACAACAAATTGGCCGGCTGTCGATGAAATCGACGCTTGCAACGGCGATCTCGTCGTGGCAATAACCGAAGTCACTGCAGGAAACACGGTGCCGACCGAAAATTATCTGATTTCGCCGAAGGATTTATTGGACGAAACCCTAATCAACTAGATAGAAAAACTACGGGAAAAAGGATGGGTCTCCCTCTTTCTGGTCTCCGGCGGACGCGTCGGAGAGGAAGAAGGAGAGGGGCCTAGATGTGGCAGCGGCTGAGCGAGGAGCGGAGGCTCTATACCAGGCGTTATATTGACTAAGGAGAGCAGGCCTCCGTGAGATCTTAAACCTTCGGCCATGGCCGACTGTGCACATGCGCTAGGGAGAGGACGCTTCGACCAGGGTGGGGTGGGCTCGGCTTTGACGGCCGGTGGTGCTTGGGCGTGCTGGGCCTGCGTTGGAGGGACTCGCCCCCAAGGGAGCCTGCCCGGGACATTGCCCAAGCGGCCACGATGGTGGCAAGCTTGCATTGCAGGAAGGTGGCAGCGCGACGGCACTACGGTGCCTTTCCCGGCGCGTGGACGGGGTGGACTTGCGTGCGACCGCGTGGGATGCGGGGGCGAGGTCAATGGCGGTCGAGGAGTGTGGGAGAGGGCGAGCGCGCCACACCCCTTGTCTGCTCGGGCGGTGCCCATGGCGCAGTCAGCGGAGTTTGCCGGCGGCACAGAGCTCAGCTCGGCGTGGGCGCAGTTCGTAGGACCACTAGACGGCTCTGGTGACGACGTTTGGGGGCGCGAGGATGGCCGGTGGGGTGGCGAATGACGCCGGCGCATAGCTCTGCCAGGTAGCCATGGGTGCTGCTCCGCACTCCACGCACGAGAGCAGGGAGGAAGAGAGAGCAGAGCATGTGGTCGTGTGGGCTTCGTCGTCGTTGTTGTACGGGCTCAACACCGAGGCGCCCTACACCGAGGAGCACCGCACGGACAGCCCCATAGGCGCGGGGATCCTAGGTTCACGTAGCAGGCCCATGGATGGATCGAGCTGCGGGGAGCAGGAAGAAGGAAGAAGGGCATTTTGAATATTTTTTTGGTCGGTCCCACACGTTAGAACTGTCAAACGGAAGGCGGACGAAATAATATGAAGGAAAAAAATCCTATTAATAACACTTATGATCACTCGAAATTTTCAGTAACAAACTTTTATAACGGCACATAGGTAAAACACTCATAAATCATGAATATGCATTCCCCTGTCTGTCCGTACCAGAGCGGGAAGGGAACAGGGGAGTCCGGCCCGGAGCCGAGCTAGCCAGGTCCGCCGACCTCTCCGGCGTCACCCCGCCGGCGCCAGGAGAGCGGGAACCCCGGATCTCGCTGTCCAGTGAACATACTACAGGCTGCTAGTAGCTCCTACTAGTTGAGGACTAGTTTACCCATGGCGGTATGGCAGAACAGGGGAGTTGTTCTGCTCCGAGACCCCTCGCCATCTGACCCGCCGGTGATGCGTTTCTCCACGAGCTTTACGGTGCGGAAGAGCTCTACGGCATCGGCGCGGTGTGCGTTCTGTATCCTCAAAGATGTCCTGGACTGGAGACGACCGCGACGGCGGCGACGACGTCATCGGTGCCGTCAGATTCGGCGTCAACCTCACTCTTTGTTGGAGGTTTGTTTATTTCTCTACCTAGCCCGTTCCTCTGTTCCGCACTTCCGCAGCCAGTCAGCCGGGTGCCGGGCGTCCGCCTGCTGTCGGCTGACCGGCTGACCCTGGGATAGCCAGTGGGCGCGCTTGCCGATGCTGGTGCGGGAACAAGGCGAATCTTGTCGCCGTGTGGGATGACATGTCGGGAGCCTTAAGGTGGCATCAGCGGTGGCGGCGGCAATACCACCACGGGAGCTAGGCAGTTCGCCGTGTTTTAGGCGGAGCTGGGCGGATCATAGGAAGACGGCGAGCGGAGGAGAAGCTGCTGCTGTTGGTTGGTGCGCTTATAGGCGAATCTGACATACATCAGGCAGGTGAGCGTATTGTCTTGCAGGGAGCAGCAGGAGCACTTGGACGGCACGGCGGAGGCGGGTTGCCATTGCTGATGTCCGACACCTGTTCGATGGATTGCGTCAGTAGGGGAAATTGAATCCCAGGTACATCTCGACATAAGTGCTTCATAGTAAAGTAGCGGATAGTAGTAGAAGCGTGGAAAAGAGGAGTAGTGTGCTGATACATGGCTCAGAAGCTAAGTCTTCTAAGCATCATACGGTAATGACAGAGCAAATGGGGTTCAGTAGAGGTTTGGTGGTGTCAGGGAGCCTTAAATGGCGACACTCTGCACCATATCTTTCGACCTTAGAATAGTTCATCGGAGCTGAAAAACCATGGAGGGGATCGAGATTCTAGGCACTTGAAGATGAGGACAATGGTGAGAGTGATGACGATGTTATCAAAAAGGAGGGGGAAGATCCGGATGAAGAAGCTTATAAAAGAGAATTCATCCGTGATGCAACACGAGTCGGGTTTTCAGTAGATGATTTGATAAGAGCTGAGTCTCTGTTAACGGAGAATTTTCATTCTCCAAAATTTGCTTCAGTTGATAGGGGGCCTGGGCATGTTAGCCATCCCCGGCCGCTGGCATCTAGAATTACGGAGGCGGTGGCTGATCTGCGCTTCCAGAGAACCGAGAAATCATGGAAGGGACCGCTGCCTAAACCACGGTCCCCACAAAATCGGCAGATAGGAGACATCTTGGTCAAGGATCTTAGACAATCCAAATCTCCTAGGATATCAATATCTTTAAGAGATTTGTGTGCAGAGGAGGGTGGATGCGTTAACTCTGGCCTAGGAGAAAGGAACGGAGGGGGGACAGGATCGGTTGAGAGATGGGGGTGGCCATTGGGCCGTCCAAAGGTGTGTGAGCTAGGTAAGCATGTGGCCAGCAAATTATTCAATGTTGGTTCACACCCAGTGTTTAAACCAACGAGGGGTTTATGTCTCCTGTTTAATGCCGGGGGGATGCCGAGGAGTTTGGCGAGGGGTGGGGCGAACTTAAGCGCTTCGACTCGGGCTCGAAGGGTTCTTACGAGTCTCAACCAAAAGCGTCCGTCTGTTGGACCAAAGGTCTGTGAGCGCAATGCAGAGGGGGTTGCGAGCTCGGCGAGGATGGTGGGCGACCGTGACGGGCGCGGGCGAGATGAGAGGATGGGCGCAGACGTGTATGGCCCTTATCGTTGCGAGCGGGGCGTAGCAGGCGTGGGAAGAAGCTGGGGTGGGCGGGAGAGTTGAGCCTGGAGAGGTGGTGTTCAGCGGGGTGATTTTAGAAAGGGGCGACTGGAAGGTTTGGCGATTCTGGTAGGGGACGAGCTGGGCAGTTTCGTATGCCAGGTGGAGCTGGGAGAGGTGGACCTTGGGAGCCGATGTCAGGAAGATGGGTGTGACATGAAGATGGGCGACAGGCCTAGGAACAAGGAAAAGGTGAAGAGGCTGGTGAGTTTTCTAAGGCAAATGGGGGTGCTTCCGAGCTAAAGAAAGGCACTGATGTGGAAATGGCATTGGAGGTTGGAGAGGGTAGGGATGGAGGTGATGTTGGTAAGGGGAGTGGGTGCTGCTCTAGGTGCTCAAAAAAGGGGCATGCATCGGTGGCATGCAAGGCGGAGGTGTGTTGTGTGTTATGCGACTCGCATGAACACATGAACCACAAGTGCCCTCTTCTTAAAGCGCCGAGGCCGGTGGCTTATGCGGCGGGTTATGCAGTGATAGGGCTAGGATTCTATCATATGCCGCATCCACCGTTGCCAAGGACAAAGAAAGACTCAAAGATGGCCAGAGTCTCGGTGGTGGGTGGCTCTCTGTCCGCTGACTAGCTTGTGTTGCAGCTAAGAAGGGTGGTGCCGGTTAAGTGGAATTGGGAGTTGAAGGAGCTTGGGGAAGACGAGTTTCTTACCCAATTTCCTTCCAAGGCTGAGCTGTTACGTTCAATAGCATATGGGGGAGCGGATGCAAAGGGGGAAGGAGTGCCTGATGGTATTAGAATGCAATTTGAAGAGTGGCAGGAAAAAGAAGAGGGTTTCCTGCTACCCAAGGTGTGGGTGAGGGTGAGATGCATCAGAAAACTGCTTCGTGAGTTCCCCATCTTATGGGCGGTGGGATCTCTGTTAGGTGCAACGCAGACTGTGGACATGGAGACCACGAGGAAGAATGAGTTTGGATGCATTTTAGTTGTAGTGCTTAATCCTAAGCTGATTCCGAGGATGCTAGATGTGGTGATTGGAGATCATTATTTTGACTTGGAGTTCGAAGTGGAGAAGAGGGGTTTTGATGAGAAACGAGAGGAGGTTGAGGTTGAATGGGATGGAGGCGAAGGCGAGGGAGATGGAGAGGGGAAGAGCCAGGGTCCGAACACTGAAGATTGACTGAATAATGATCAAAAGAAGCTGAGAAATAATAAGCGCTCCAAAGGGAGCGATGGGGAGGACAATAGGAGGGATTCTCGGTCGGAGAATGGTGCTCCTGTTAATGGACATGTTCTCAGTAAGGAGGAATTTGAGGAATTCTGTCGGTGTTTCGTATGAGCACCAGCAAGTAAATTTATAGTAATGCGCGTTAGGCTCGGATGGTGCGCTAAAGGACACAAGATTTATACTGGTTCGGGCCGAATGTCCCTACATCCAGTTTGTTGCTGCTCGTGTTATTAGCACCGTGAACGGTTTGTAGTAGGGGGTACAAACGATCGAGAGAGGGACTGGTCCCAAGTCTCTGATGGAAGGGTTGAAAGGAGGTCAAGAGCTTAGCCACAACTTGACTGTGTGTGTGTGTTCTCTTGTTCGGTAAAAAGTCCCCTCTCTTGATGGAGGAAGCGCATCCCCTTTTATAGATGAAGGGGCTGGCTTTACAAGGGTGAGGGCTTTAGGATGCGTACTCTACTTAGTCTTGTGGCTCATGTCTACCCGGCCTGGTTCTTCATTCTGATGAGTGCGAAGGAAGATAAGCGCCTACAATACTGTCGATGTCTCTGTAGAATGTCAGGTTGGTTACAGAATGCTACCCTACACAGGGTATGGGCCGCAGTACAGTGGTTTTGACTTATGAGCCTCCCCCAGCCTTGCTCCGTACGCCTTCTGGTTCCTATGAGTCTTCGTTGGAGGGACGCGGGGTCAGGGGTCCGGAGTAGCACCGTGGCCAAGGTCTTCTAACTTGGTGGACCTGAGGGGTCGGGAGGCTGGCGCCGCTCCCTTGGGTCCACAGCGTGGTGACGGAATATCCGTCGTTCGTGGAGATAGCAAATCCTTTTCTGGAGCATAGCTGTTGTCGTATATCATTGTCGGGTTCCGTGTCCCAGGGCTGAAGGCGGCGCCTACAACTCTACAGGACGAGGAGCACGCACCTGTAATACCTTTCGGGCTCTGCGGCGCCCAGAAGGGTCTAAAACACCTGTCCCGTCATTCCCTGGCAGTACTTTTCCTGCCCGGGCACAGGGTATGGTCCTTGGAGCCATGGTTGACCCGAACGTCTTGTCTCGCCTTGTACCTATCATCTTGAGGGAACGGGGAAAAGTTGCCAGGTAAGATGAATCCAGTCTTTAGATGTGGAGCAGGGTGAGGCTTATTCCTTGCCATCGGGCGAAACAGAGACCAATCTCTATCTCTTGGGCGAGACCGACCCTTCCCCCTCCGGGGTCGGGCGAGGCGGAATCTATCCCTCAGCCCTCGGGCGAGACCGAGCCTGCCCTAAAGGCGTCGGGCGAGACGGAGATTAGCCCTGAGTCCCTCGGGCAAGGCAGAGCTATCCAAAGGCGTCGGGCGAGACGGAGTCTATCCCTCGGTCCTCGGGCGAGACCGAGCCCGTCCCAAAGGCGTCGGGCGAGACAGAGTCTAACCCTGAGCCCTCGGGCGAGGCAGAGCTATTTCTAAAGGCGTCGGGTGAGACGGAACCAAACTCCTGTTATTCGAACAAAGGATGAAACGGTGCTCTTATGCGTCCAGAAGTTTTTAACGTTCGGTGGTTATTGGTTCCACCTTCTGGGGTACCCCGGTATTAGGTCCCCGACAGTAGCCCCCGAGCCTCTAGGTCATTCGAGTAGAACCGCCTGGAGGGTGTTTTTTGACTTCGTCGAAGTTACTTTGCCAGAGGGTGCGCGCGAGCGCACCCGATGGGTGTAGCCCCCGAGCCCCCGGGTGATTCGAGTAGAGTCGCCCAGGGGGTTGTATTGGTCCCTTCGCGGGTAAGGCTGAAGGACTTAGTTTTTCATCAACTGGATGTTTTTTCGAGAGGGTCGTGGCATCCCGTTCGCGGGGAACTCATTCAGGGCTGACCTAACTGGTGCTTGTGCCCTTGATTTTGGATCGTTCGCGGACCCTTCCTTAGTTGGGCCGACCGCCGAGCTTCTGGGCCCTAGGTGGGCCAAAGAGAAAGAAGGCCTTCGTGGCTTGTGTTTCTCAGGTGGGTAGAGGGTCCAGATTTGCCTGGGGAAGGTGAACCGTCCACCGTGATTTTTGAGGTGAGAGGATAGGGACTACGGGCGCGTGTCCCGCGACGTGACGCGGTGGCGCGCGTGGCAGGCCCAGAGATCGAGGCAGACGGTTGCGCTTCTCGCGTCCATCGCCCCCTATAAAACCACGGGGTTCGCCCCCAAGGTTCCGTATTTCGCTCCCCTGCCTTTGCGTTCTGAAACATCCGCCGCCAATCGCCCCAGCCTCCTGCGCCCGTATCGCCACCGTCGACCAGCTTGCGCTCGTGTTGCAGCCGTCGTCGAGCTCGCGCCTACCCTCCTCCCTCATTGCTTTAATGGAGTTGTGGGGCAGATCTAGCATCACCTCACGGCGCTTGGAGGGCCTTGTCCGCCGTGGCCTTCTCCGCCCGCCGATCGCCGTCCAGGAGTGGCTGCTACCTGGTGACGAGGGTGAGCCAGTGCCGCCCGAAGGGTATGTTGTCTCTTTCGCCATCTTTCATGAGCGGGGATTCATGGTACCCGTGCATAGATTCCTTCGGGGGCTGCTGGATTATTACGAGGTGGAGCTGCAGCATCTAACTCCCAATGGGATTCAACACATGGCAGCGTTTGTTGCCCTGTGCGAGGGTTTCCTGGGGATCGATCCCCATTTTGATCTGTGGCGATATTTCTTTAACGTTAGTTTGTCGAAGAGGAAGATTGGGGGAAAGATGTGAACGCGCTGATGGGATGTGCCAGCATTCATCTGCGCCATACCCGGTCGAGGGGTTACCCATACATGCGTCTGGCAACATCCAATAAGGGATGGCACTCGCAGTGGTTTTATGTTAGGGATGATGTGAGTGCCACCCTTCCGAGGTACACTGGACGCCTTATTGTAGATGCTCCGGAGTCGTGGAGCTGGGGCGTCCAGTCCAAAGACAAGAAACACCTCTCTGACCTTCTTTCCGCCCTCCAAGCCCTGAAGGATCGGGGTGTAAAGGGGACGGGGATTATCGGCGCCTATCATGCGAGGAGGGTGGTGCCACTGATGGCGCGCGTGCTTCCCCTGCATCGGATGATGCCCGGGATGTTGTTCGAGGGGACGGTGCTCGTTGATGAGGCGCTCCCTTACTCGGAAGTGGCGCAGCGCATTAAGGAGGCGACAGAGCCGACGAAGGATTCCGTAGGCAGGGTCCTCGACATTGTGTATCCGGTGCCCGGACATCCCCCAATGCGGCCGGAGCCTGGGTTCTTTGAATTCGTAAGCCTTCTTCTCTCGTGCTCTTTTTTCTTTTTTTTGAATCTCTATTTTTTGATACTTGCCTTCGTGGCGTCGGAACCAGCCGAGGGGGCTAGTCTTCAAGGACAGTCCGGTTCCGCTGCCCAAGGACAAGGCCGTGGCGGCGGTGAATCGACTCGCGGCCGAGCAGGACAAGAAAGCAAGAGAGCAGATGAAGAAGGAGAAGCGACTGAAGCAGGAGGCACGGGATCGGGGAGAGGATGTGAGCAGTGAGGATGAAGACGACAACGATGATGACGACGATGAGGTAGCCGTTGGCGTGGATTGGGATGTCCTGGAGGACGAGGACACGCTGACGAGTGGCCACCCATCCGTGCAGGGACCCTTCCCTTTCCACGCGGAGGGAAGTGAATCGATGAGGTCGGTGGAGGCCAGCGAGTCCGCCGCTTCGCACGGCGTGCCGGCCGAGGACCGGTGGATGGAGGAAAGCGCGCCTACCGCTGCCGACCCTGAAGCAACAGGGGAGGGGAGTGGCTCTGGTGCCGTGCCCCGTGAAACGATGGATGGGAGCGGCTCTGTTGCCACGCCCCATGAGACGATGGAGGGGAGCGGCTCTGGTGCCGCGCCCCACGAGACGATGGAGGGGAGCGGCTCTGGTGCCGCGCCCCACGAGATAAGTCTCCCTGCCCTGGAGCAGGGGGTAAGCTCAAAGCGGTCCCGCCCGGATGAGTCAGGGCAGGGATCTAGGGATCCGTCCCCAAAACGCTTCCGCCGGCTGAGGACGTCAACGTGAGCTGCTGATTTCCCTGTTTTCATCCTTTTTCCATTTCTATTTTGATCTAATGATTAATACCTTTGTGCAGGTTCTTGCGGACGGGTCACCCCTTGGGGCTGGCACCCAAGAAGAGCCTCGCCATTCAAGTGGGACAGATGGCATCGCCTGGCGTCACCCCTGTTTCGGGCGGGAGGGGTGCCGACATTGGGGCCGCGTTGGCCGACCCGACGATGTCCGTGGTGGCGCCCACGCCCGCGGAGGTTACTGAGCGGGCGGCCTCTTCCATGGCGGACGTGGAACAGCCGGCCGAGGGCCGCATACCGCCGGTGGAGGTGGTCGTGACCGCGCCAAGCCAGGATCAGCCGGGCGCGGTCGTGGGCCTCCAGCTCGAGGGCGTAGTGCAATCCGCGCCACCAGGGGCCCAGGTGGATCCGCCCGTGGCGCTCGGAGCGGCCCAGACGGAGGAGGGTCCAGCCGGAGGGTCCTCGAGTGTGGCGGTGGTGCCACACCGGGTCAGGAGGGAGCCACCCCCGGCCTCCTTGTCGGGAGGAAGCCGCTCCCCCGCGCGGGGGGAGCCGTCGCTTCAGTGGATGGCCGCCCAAGACCCGACGTCAGCTCTGTTCTCGCTCGATGATCATTCTGAGAGCATGGAGCGGGAGGGTCTTGACATCGGAATTTCGACCATGCTGGAGGCCCTGGACCAGGCCAGAGGAGCCCTACGTGAAATTGTCGTTCCTACTGCCCAGGTATTCGCTTGATTTTCTTCTTTCTCCGCGTGTTTTTGGTTTTTCGCATTTTTGATTCCAGTCTTCTTCAGGTTCTTGTTGCTCGTAGCCAGAATAAATCCCGATTCCTCCGCGAGCAGAAGGCGGAGTGGGATCGCCTCTCCGAGGAGGCCCGGCTGCGAGCAGACATGGCCGCACAACTTGCTACTGCCTAGGAGCGGGAGGCCCAGGCGCGTAAAGACGTGGAGGAGGCCCACAGGATGTTCGAGGATTTGTCGGCGAGGTCCAAGCTGGATGGGGAGGAGATCGCCAGGCTCCAAAAGGAGCGAGATGAGCTACTACAGAGGAACGCCGCGGCTAATGAGAAGGCCGACGAAGTCCTGAAGGAGCTGGAGATGGAGCGGGACCTCCGGCGGAAGGCCAAGAGTAGGGCCACGGCCCTCCAGCAGAAGGTGGACGAGGACATCGAGGTGGTCCGCTCTCTCCGGGCAGAGCTCGGTGACGTGGTGAGCCAAAGTTTGAACGCCGAAAACGTCTCCGTCAGGCTAGAAAAAGAGGCTGCCCATGCACGAAGGGCCCTTCAAGTTGAGAGCGATGAGCACGATCTTCTGCAAGCTACGGTCGGGGTGGTCCTTAATGCCCTGAATGTGGTGGAGCCGGTGGAGACCAGCCCGCTCGCGGCTCGTGCCGCTGGTATCACGACTCGGGTGGGCCAGCTTGAGGAGAGCGCCTTTCACGTCGGGATCACCCAGGCCTTCACCGTCGCCCATGCTCATTATGAGAAGGAAATCAACCTAAAGGTGATGAGCGAAGGCTTCCCATCCACCTACGAGGATGATGAGCTGGAGGAAATGGAGAAGATGGTTGCTCCCCTTGCGAAAAACCTGGCGGATAATCTGAAAGAGATGGTTCTCCCTTCGCGGGAGTAGTTAGTCGAACAATTTTGAGAACAACTTATATGTAATATGTGGACAAGTGTCGGTATTTTTCGAGTCTGGACGCGGTTTCGTGATTTTGCGTCGTAATTTTGTTTTGTTTGATTTTTTGCGATCTTACCAATCTGTTCCCCCGAATCTTGCCGCTGGTCTTGATGCGAGGAGATTGTTTCGAAAGAAAGAAAGGAGGTAGCCGTACCTTAACCAGCCCCCGAGTAAGGTCCGACCCCCTGCTTTTGCTGGGGTCGGGGGTTACTGGAGATCGGAACTATGGTTTTGGTGACAGGGTCAACGAAGTGCTTGGATGTTATTGCAATATTCCCCGCCCTGTCTTCCAACAGAAATCCCCAACCGAGGACTCTATGGGCTCGACAAGGTGGGGCATTCGAACCTGTGTCCCTGTACTAATTGGCTCGAGCCCCCAGGCCTTGTTAGGGTCTGATAGGGGTCGGCCGTAATTTGCGTGTTACCCCGTCCTCGATTTTCGCAATCGGAGGGGCTGAGTAAACGACACTTGCCTCGACGGCTTGAGTATCGCGCTCAACGAGCTCACTAACGGGTATGTTCGTGTGGAATCCAGGTCCATCATTTGCTGATGGGGTTGGCAGAGCCCTCTGGTGGCACTCCACAATTTCTTAACCCGCCTCCCGGCAGATGCCCGAGCCTTTCGATAGGCTCAGGGGGCCCGATGGCCTCTCCTCGATGGAGATTCTGTGGGTTTGGCTCGGGGTTAGAATCAAACGAGAAAAGGTTGAGACGTCCCTGTCCGCTTCTGAGCGGGGTCAGGCAGGGCCGCTGGGGCTTGTCTCAGTTATTTCTCCCTAGCTCTGTTCGGCATGAGGCGGCCTCGAGCCCTTCGTGGGCCGACCTTCGAACCTCGGCCTGTGGCCGCCTATATCGAATGAGGCGACGGCCGTTTCGTGATGCGACACGAAGCGTCGGGATGTTTTGCATATGTATAATATAATTGAAATGAAAGCGGGGTCGGTAACGTTACCTTGGCGGTATGAGTGACGAAAAGCTCATACCCGATGTGTCCGTTTGGGGTTCGGACCCTGATGTTCACGATGAGGTTGGAAGTAACCTGCATAAGAATCGCTATTCTTTGTTTTTCGTATCTCGGTGGCGTTCCAAGCCGTTTTTATTTAATTTGGGCAACCTGACAGCTTCTCCTTTGGGGGAGACTCTGTAGGCGGACCCCTCCGAACCCTTTTTGAGAAGGCAGACGTTGAAGCTGGAGACACGAGGGGCGTTGAGCATGATTTTTCTGGCGAGCAGAAACACCGTAGCTATCGAGGCGTAGGGTCTGCTAGTTCGCTCGGTTTTTACTCAAAGTTTTATGCCCGTATTTCGCATCCTTAGTTTCAAGTGTACGGAGGGGGTCGGTGATGAGGATGTCTAGATTGGTAGACATCCTCGGTAGCCCCCGAGTGATGTTCATATTCCTGTCGTTTGACGGGGTCGGAAGCCCGAGAATGAATTTTTAACACGTAAAGTAAGAAGGCAGAGATGCTTATCTTTCTTTGGGCGTTCGTTCGTCGTCTCTTCTGGGCCGAATGGCCGGCCCAGGAGATCTAAAAGGTCTTGTCGTTGGATCGTCCCGTGGTCCTGCATGGGGAGGTGAAGGGTTGTCTGCCTATGTGGGCGCCTTAATTGCCACGTCCGGAGTGGGTCAGTGGCGGGCCATACCCAGGCAGTGTTCAGTTTGACCAAGGGGGGACGCCTTGTCGACCGGGGCACGTCCCGTCAGCTCCGGCGCGTCCCCTCAGGTATCAATCGGTATTGATTTTGTATTTAAAGAGGGGAAGAGAGAGGGTTTTCGTCCAACCTTTCGCCTTTCCTTAGCTACAGCGCCTTCTCTTTAAATAGGGAGGGGGAGGGGAGTTCACATCCCACCTCCTCTTCTGTCTCCGAGCCACTATCTCTCCTTCTTCCTTTCCGCCGAATGCGTCCGTGCGTCGCGGTGGTTCCTGAGTGAGGAAGAGTAATGCTAGAGAAAGAGAAAACTCACAGATTTGCTCGTGAATCTGGAGCGTGATGTCGAGCTGGAGGTTATCCAGCGTAGATGAGATGGTGCATGCCGCCCTTGCTGAGGAGTCGCTGCTGCCGAAGGAGAAGAGGCGCCGGTGGGCGTCGTACGTCGTCGACTGCGCCGTCGTACGCTGTGCTCCTCCTTTGGCGGGAGGCGTTTCCTGCCCTTACGCCGTTGTCAGGGTTGTGGCTGGGGATGATGGCGTAGTCCCCGGACGCCCTGGCGGAGGCGTCGCTGATGATGGCACCTTCGAGGATCCCGCGAAGCGGCGGGATATCGCCGATGGAGAGCGTGGCGCGGCGACCGCAGTAGACGAGCTGGCCCGTGTACATGCCTCGGGCGTCGCCGATGGAGAGCGTGGCGCGGCGACCGCAGTAGGCGAGCTGGCCCGTGTACATGCCCCGGGCGTCGTCGATGGAGAGCGTGGCGCGGCAACCGCAGTAGTACTTGTAGTAGAGTTAAGCAAAGGCTGTAATTGAATAATTTTGTGGGGAAGCCCCCGAGTAAACAGTCCGCTGAATTTACAAGTATATTGTTCCTTTTTGTAATGAAATCGCTTTGTAAGTGACGAATTTGTGCAAAAAATGAACAAATTTACATCTTTTGCTTATGGCAAGCAATTTTTTATCTTTCTCCTTTTGTAGAAAAGATTTTAGTGCTTTCCGACCCCTCTCATGGTCTAAGTCATAATAAACTAGGAACGTGGGCGAACTAATTCTGATTGAGCTAGTGAGCAAAGAGGTTGTAGCCGCTGGGGCGTGGGTGTCCCGTAGTCCTACCGGTCGTACTCAGAATTGGTTCCCAAAATCCTAGCCCTTAGGACTCGTTTATGAGAGGAATGGAAAACTTAGAGAATGTTTATGAATATAACACAGGAGGTTTTTGCAAGCGCAATACTTGTATTTTTATATGTCACATGTTATGATCACATGCCAGCCCCCGAGTGAGGTCTGACCCCTCGCGACTTGCAGGGGTCGAAAGTCACTAAGGATCGGGGTTTGGTTATAACAAAATCTGATGAGGAAAAGTGTATGCTTATTTTAAGGATAGAAACGACGTAGCTGCTCAATGTTCTAGGCGTTGGTGAAGACCTCGCCGTTGATGGTTTTCAACTGGTAGGCGCCTGGGCGAAGTACTTCCGCGACGACGTAGGGCCCTTCCCAGGGCGGGGAGAGTTTGTGGCGGTTCTTGTTGCTCTGCACAAGACGGAGGACGAGGTCTCCGACTTTGAAGGCTCGACCCCGCACCCATCGGCTGTGGTACCGTCGCAACGCCTGCTGGTACTTCGCCGAACGGAGGAGGGCGACGTCGCGGGCTTCTTCTAGCTAGTCCATGGCATCTTGGTGGGATGCCTCGGCTCCCTGTTCGTCGTATGCTCTGATTCTTGGCGCTCCATAGTCAAGGTCCGTTGGAAGAACGGCCTCGGAACCGTAGACCATGAAGAAGGGTGTATAGCCGGTGGCCCGGCTAGGAGTTGTCCTTAGGCTCTAGAGCATGGCCGGGAGCTCAGCGAGCCAGCGTGCGCTGAACTTGTTCAACCGGTTGAAAATTCTGGGTTTGAGGCCTTGAAGGAGCATGCCGTTTGCGCGCTCGACCTGCCCGTTCGTCCGGGGGTGTGCGACGGCCGCCCAATCGATTTGGATGTGTTGTTCATCACAGAATCGAACGAATTTTCTGCCGGTGAACTGCGTGCCGTTGTCTGTGATGATGAAATTCGGTACTCCAAAGCGGTGGGTGATGTCGAGAAAAAACAACACTGCTTGCTCGGATTTGATCGTGGATATTGGTCGAGCTTCAATCCATTTTGTAAACTTGTCTATGGTGACGAGCAGGTGGGTGAAGCCCCCGGGCGCCTTTTTGAGTGGCCCAACCAGGTCGAGCCCCTAGACCGCGAAGGGCCACATGATGGGGATCATCTGGAGAGCCTGGGCTGGGAGGTGTGTTTGCCGGGCACAGTACTGGCACCCTTCGTAGGTGCGTACAATTTGCTCGGCATCGGCTACGGCGGTGGGCCAATAGAAACCTTGTTCTTGGTGCGGCATGATGACCGCATACTCCACCGTGGATGTCGCCCAGCAGGAGTTTTCCCTGTTCACCAGGGATACAGAGTTGCAGAATCCCGATGTGACTTCGTTTGTAGAGCTCGCCTTCTACAAGAACGAAAGATTTGGCGTGTCGTGCGAGCCATCGGGCTTCCGTCTTGTCTGCCGGTAGTATGCTGTGGAGGAGGTAGAGGGTTTCGCACCCTGAGGTGGAATCGACTATTTGGTCTATTCGTGGCAAAGGAAACGGATCCTTTGGACATGCTTTGTTGAGGCCGGTATAATCGATACACATTCTCCATTTCCCGCTCTTTTTTCGCACAAGAACGGGATTCGCTAACCACTCTGGGTGGTATACTTCCTTAATGAATCCCGCGGCTAGTAGTTTGGCTATCTCCTCGCCGATGGCCCTACGTTTCTCTTCGTCGAAGCGGCGTAGGCGTTGCTTTACCGGCTTGGAGCCCGGGAGGATCTGGAGAGTATGCTCGGTGACCTCCCTCGGGATGCCCGGCATATCCGAGGGTTTCCACGCAAAGATGTCTTTGTTGTCGCGGAGGAAGTCGACGAGCGCGCTTTCCTATTCGGAGGAGAGAGCGGTTCCGATACGGACTTTTTTGCCCTCGGAGCTGCTGGGATCCAAAAGGACCTCCCTGGAGCCTTCTGCCGATTCGAACGACCCGGTTGATTTCTTCGCGTCGGGTGCCTCTTCAATGACCTTTTCCCTAAGGGTGGTGAGCTCTTGGGAGGCGATGACTGCGGATGCGTGTCCGCAGCATTCGACTTCGCACTCGTAAGCGCGCTGGAAGGAGGTGTCGATGGTGATGACCCCGCGAGGGCCCGACATCTTCAGCTTAAGGTACGTATAGTTGGGGACGGCCATGAACTTCATGTAACATGGTCGTCCCAGGATGGCGTGAAAGGCTGGAGGGAACCCCACTACGTTGAAGGTGAGAGTCTCAGTCCTGTAATTGGACCGATCCCTGAAAGTGACGGGCAGATCGATCTGCCCTAGTGGCATGGCCTGCCTACCAGGTACGACGCCATGGAAAGGTGCTCGGATGGGACGGAGGTTCGTTCGGTCGATGCACATCTCGTCGAGCGTTTTGGCGTACATGATGTTGAGGCCGCTGCCTCCGTCCATCAGTACCTTTGTGAGCCGTTTTGGGCTGACGATTGGGTCGACGACGAGTGGGTACCTTCCCGGGTGTGGGACGGCGCCCGGGTGGTCGGCCCGGTCGAAGGTTATGGCGGATTCCGACCATCGGAGGAAGGCAGGTGTGGCCGGTTCGGCCGTATAGACCTCGTGGCGCGCGGCCTTTTGGCGGCGTTTGGAGTCGTAGGCCGCTGATCCTCCAAAAATCATCAGGGCGCCGTTCGGAGTCGGGAAGGTATCGTCCTTCTCCTTGACGTCGTCTGTACTAGGGGCATGTTCCTTCCCCTGCTCCCTCTTGTTGAGTCCCCCAGACAAGTATTTGCGCATGAGGCCACATTCCTTGTATAGATGCTTGGCCGGGAAAGCATGGTTTGGGCATGGCCCCTCGAGCATTTTTTCAAAGTGGTTCGGAGCGCCTTCCACGGGCTTCCGGCCACCTTTACAGTCGGCGACGGCCACGAGCGAGTTGTCACGCTGTTGCTTCTTATTCTTTCTCTTGGCGGGGCGGTCGGAGATGCCTTCGTCGGCGGCCTTGTCCTGCCTCGCCTTGCCGTTGGTGCGGTCGAAAACGGCTCCGACCGCTTCCTCTCCAGAGGCGTGGCTGGTGGCGATGTCCAGGAGCTCCTTGGTGGTCCACGGGCCCCTACGTCCTAGCTTGTGGACCAGGGATTCGCAGGATGTCCTAGATAGGAAGGCTCCTATCATGTCGGCGTCGGCGACATTAGGGAGCTCGTTGCACTGCTGGGAGAAGCGCCGGATGTACCCACGGAGGGATTTATCGGCCTTCTGGTGGCAGTTCTTGAGGTCCCATGGGTTTCTAGGGCGTTTGTATGTGCATTGGAAGTTACCCACAAAGATCTCCATGAGATCCACCCAACTTTGAACGGCGTTGGACGGTAGGTGCTCCAACCAAGCTCGTGCCGAATCGGCCAAGAATAGCGGGAGATTGCGAATAATGAAGTTGTCATCGCTCACACCACCGGCTTGGCAGGCAAGCCGATAGTCTTCGAGCCAAAGCCCGGGGTTCGATTCTCCAGAATACTTTAGGATATTGGTGGGCGGTCGGTACCTCGAGGGGAACGCAGCGTTGAGGATGTGTCGGCCGAAGGCCCGAGGGCCCAGCAGGCTGGGGCTCAGGCTCCGGTCCTCGCCACTGTCGTAGCGTCCGCCGCGCCGAGGATGATAGCCGCGACGAGCTCCTTCCCTTTCGTCGCCGTGGGTGCGCCTGCGGGCGCTGATGGTGCTGCGCATGTCACGGTTGCGGCCGAGACGTTGATGTACCGGGATAGCAGAGCGCTGCCTGTTGCCTGGCGGCGTCTGGTGAACTGACGCGTCCTTGACGGGACGTACCGAGGGTGTGCGCTGGCTGGTGTCGGGTTCGCGTCGTCGAGACAACGAGCTCTCCGCCTGCTGCGCCGCCGCACGCTCGAGCAACGTGCGAATTTCTCGACGGGCGCGACGATCCTCGGACGTCACGGCCTCCGGAAGGCCGTGCAGCAAGGTCGTTGCCACGGCAATGTTCTGGCTTGCTCGAGCGAAGTGAGGGAGAGTCCCATCATCAGTGAGGATCCTCCGATGCGCATCACGGGCCGAGGCGCGGGCGTGACCACCGTCTCCGCAACGCTTGATCTCCTCCTCGATGTTTTGGTACTCCCGGACAAGCTGTTGCCCGGCGTCATCGATCTCCTGCTTTCGTGCTCTTAGCTGCTCCATCCTTATGTGAGATGGAGCCGCCGTCTCCGCCTCGATCCTAGCACCAGGGTTGCCTGTTGGGGTTGTCTCTTCTCCGGAGACGCTTTGGACGTGTCCCTCGGGGGTTTGTGTCATGAAGCATTCCCGAGAAGGGTGATGGCTCCCATTGCTGGAGTCAGAGCTGGAGGACGACTCTGGTTCCTCCACGAGGAGCCCGTAGAGTGTCTCCGGATCGTGTTCGATTACCCCCATGAACTCGCTGTCCGTAGGCGGCTGAACCATGCGTAGTGCCAGAAGGTGGCCAGCGGTTGCCGTGGCGTTGCGGAGACCGAATGGAAACATTGTCGGGGTGCTTCGCACGGGGCCTTCTGGAAATGGGGTGATGCTGCGCGGGGGCTCCCTAGATGACTGGGGTCCAAGGGAGTCGCCCTGCAGGCCCTCAAGCCTCAGATGGCTGAGGTTGATGGAAGGGAGAAACTGTGCGGCCGTGTGGGTCAGCGCCAGCTCTCCTCCTAGTGTGATGATGAAATCTAGGTCGCCAAAACGCACATGTGTGCCTGGGACCTAGCTGATTGCGTGGGTGGCTATCCGAGGCCTGACTTGGAACGCGCAAATCCCCTATCTGGCGCGCCAACTGTCGGTGTTTCGTATGAACACCGGCAAGTAAATTTATAGTAATGCGCGTTAGGCTCAGATGGTGCGCTAAAGGACATAAGATTTATACTGGTTCAGGCCGAATGTCTCTACGTCTAGTTTGTTGCTGCTCGTGTTATTAGCACCGTGAACGGTTTGTAGTAGGGGGTACAAACGATCGAGAGAGGGACTGGTCCCAAGTCTTTGATGGAAGGGTTGAAAGGAGGTCAAGAGCTTAGTCGCAGCTTGACTGTGTGTGTGTGTTCTCTTGTTCGGTAAAAAGTCCCCCCTCTTGATGGAGGAAGCGCATCCCCTTTTATAGATGAAGGGGCTGGCTTTACAAGGGTGAGGGCTTTAGGATGCGTACTCTACTTAGTCTTGTGGCTCACGTCTACCCGGTCTGTTTTTTCATTCTGATGAGTGCGAAGGAAGATAAGTGCCTACAATACTGTCGATGTCTCTGTAGAATGTGAGGTTGGTTACAGAATGCTACCCTGCGCAGGGTATGGGCCATAGTACAGTGGTTTTGACTTATGAGCCTCCCCCAGCCTTGCTCTGCATGCCTTCTGGTTCCTATGAGTCTTCGTCGGAGGGACGCGGGGTCGGGGGTCCGGAGTAGCACCGTGGCCAAGGTCTTCTAACTTGGTGGACCTGAGGGGTCGGGAGGCTGGCGCCGCTCCCTTGGGTCCACAGCGTGGTGACGGAATATCCGTCGTTCGTGGAGATAGCAAATCCTTTTCTGGAGCGTAGCGGTTGTCGTATATCTTTGTCGGGTTCCGTGTCCCAGGGCTGAAGGCGGCGCCTACAACTCTACAGGACGAGGAGCACGCACCTGTAATACCTTTCGGGCTCTGCGGCGCCCGGAAGGGTCTAAAACACCTGTCCCGTCATTCCCTGGCAGTACTTTTCCTGCCAGGGCGCAGGGTATGGTCCTTGGAGCCATGGTTGACCCGAACATCTTGTCTCGCCTTGTACCTATCATCTTGAGGGAACGGGGAAAAGTTGTCAGGTAAGATGAATCCAGTCTTTAGATGTGGAGCAGGGTGAGGCTTATTCCTTGCCATCGGGCGAAACGGAGACCAATCTCTATCTCTTGGGCGAGACCGACCCTTACCCCCTCTGGGGTCGGGCGAGGCGGAATCTATCCCTCAGCCCTCGGGCGAGACCGAGCCCGCCCTAAAGGCGTCGGGCAAGACGGAGTCTATCCCTCGGTCCTTGGGCGAGACCGAGCCCGTCCCAAAGGCGTCGGGCGAGACGGAGACTAACCCTGAGCCCTCGGGCGAGGCAGAGCTATTTCTAAAGGCGTCGGGTGAGACGGAACCAAACTCCTGTTATTCGAACAAAGGATGAAACGGTGCTCTTATGCGTCCAGAAGTTTTTAACGTTCGGTGGTTATTGGTTCCACCTTCTGGGGTACCCTGGTATTTGGTCCCCGACAAATTCCTTAGTTGGAAGGCCAGCAAGATACTCGATGGAGTAGTGGATGAGGTGTTGGAGGACCTAGCTAATAAAGTGGTCAAAGAGCTGGATGAGTTCATGGAGGGGAATACTGATAACCTTGGGTTGGTCAAGGTTAATTCAGAGGAGATGGATGCTGGAGGGGTTCCAATGGAAGTGGAAGGAAGTGCTGCAGTTCCAGAGGTCAAGGAGCTGGGTGAAGATGCAAAAATTATTACTAATGAAGAAAGGAAAAATAGTTGCTCGGTGATGGATGTGGTAGAACCTGCTGGTACGAAGATTGTAGGAGCTGCATTGATCAAGGAGGTGGTCCATTCTCCGACAACGGCGAGTCCGCGACTTGCTGGAGTGGTGGCTGAGCACACTCTGGTGCGGGCGGAGCGCTTAATGCAGTCCAAAAATCTAGAATGCAACAAAGGTAACAACTAGGCTGACCACTCTTGTTCTATACCCCTTTCAATTGTGATAGAAAATTTGCGGGCTTTAGGAGTAGGGGCGAGAACTATAAACAGGGATTCTTTTGAGGGGAGTGTTCAGAACCTAGTCGAGGACGCTTTAGCTAGTGAACAGCCAGGTTTGGTACTGGGAGAAGGGGAAGAGGATTGCTCGGACAATGAATCTGTCTACTCAGATAGTTATGAGAAGAAAGCATTAGAGTTTTTATGTGGAGATGTAATGGAAGAAATCTTCGACGAAGATAGTTATCACCTAAGTAGTGATTTCAGGACGGTTCAACGGAAGCCTGGCGCTAAGTCGTCAAGGATTAAGGCTTCGAGGAAATTAAAGTTTAAGATCAATAAGATTGGTTAAAAATGAAAGGAATTTTCTGGAATAGCAGAGGTCTTCGTGACTTGGCTAAAACCAAATTTCTAAGTAATACGACAAGAGAGCAAGGGCTAGACTTCATTGCTCTCTTGGAAACTGGTAAAAAAGATTTTACGCAGGCAAAGCTAGATAGGTATTGTGGAGGGAAAAAATTTGTGTGGCATTGGACTGAACCGCATGGAAGGTCTGGTGGAATGCTGCTAGGGGTAAATTTAGATGCCTGTGATATTGGGAGTATAGAGGAGGGGGAATTTTTTATAAAGTTCCACCTTAGGAACAGGAGTGATGACTTTCATTGGTGCTTAGTAGCGGTCTATGGAGCTGCTCAACCTGAATTTAAGGAACAATTCCTAACGGAATTGGTTCAGGCTTGCAAAAAAGTCTCTCTTCCTTTGCTGGTGGGGGGAGATTTCAACATAATAAGAAACCCAAGTGAGAAAAACAATGATAGATATGATGATCGATGGCCCTTCTTGTTTAATGCTATTATAGATAGTCTGAACCTAAGGGAAATAGAAATGTCTAGAAGGAAATTCACTTGGGCTAACTCCAAAAGAATACCAACTTATGAGAAGTTGGATAGGGTGTTGGCTAGCACGGAATGGGAGCAAAGATTTTCTCTAGTCACGGTAGATGCACTGAACAGGGAAATCTCTGATCACACTCCACTACTTCTTTGCACCGGTGACAAAGTATTTAGGAGAAACCAGCCTGAGTTCAAATTTGAACTTAGCTGGCTGCTCAAAAAGGATTTTTTTGAGGCGGTTGCAAGAGTATGGAAGAGTGCTGATTATGGAGATACCCAAATGAAGAAATGGCAGAACAAGATTAGAAGGTTAAGTCAGTTTTTGAGAGGTTGGGCGAAGAACGAGAATGAGAATTTTAATAAAGAGAAAGAGGAATTGTTCCAGCTGGCTGGGGAACTGGATTTATTGGATGAGTCCCAGGTTTTAAGCCAACAAGAGCTGGACTTGAAACAAAATGTGAATGAAAAAATCACACAGTTACTTAGGGAAGAGGAAGTAAAATGGTTCCAAAGAGCTAAAACAAAAAATCTGCTACAAGGGGATAATAATACCAAATACTTCTATATGGTGGCTAATGGAAAAAGAAGAAAAACAAGAATCTTTGAACTAGAACAAGAAGGGGAAGTAATCAAGGGGTAGGAAAACTTAAAAGTTTTTATAACAAATTATTATAAGACCTGTTTGGATCATCACAGAGAAATAATTTCTCACTGGATGAATCAAAAATAAATGATATACCCCAGATAACTGAGGAAGAAAATAAGCTGCTCACTGAAATGTTCATAGAGAAAGAAGTAAGAGAAGCTATTTTTCAAATGAATCATAATAAGGCATCAGGTCCTGATGGGTTTCCGGTGGAATTTTACCAGATATTCTGGTCTCTCATAAAAGATGACTTAATGGCCATGTTTAGAGAGTTCCATGCTGGTAAATTACCTCTTTTTAACCTTAATTTTGGGACAATCACTCTTATACCGAAACAAAAAGAAGTCAAACAAGTTCAGCAATACATGCCGATTTGCATGCTCAATGTAAGCCTCAAGATCTTTACTAAGGTCTTGGCTAACAGGCTAGTGGCGGTGGCTGATAAAGTAGTGAGACAATCGCAAACTGCATTCATGACAGGAAGGAACATCCTAGAAGGAGTAGTAATACTCCATGAAACTATTCATGAGCTGCATAGGAAGAAAATGAGTGGGGTAGTTCTGAAATTGGATTTTGAAAAAGCCTATGATAAAGTTAATTGGGTATTTGTACAGCAGGCTCTTAGGATGAAGGGTTTCTCGCCAATGTGGTGTAAATGGATTGAAGAGGTAGTGAGTCGAGGAAATGTGGGGGTTAAAGTGAATGAGGAAATAGGCCATAACTTTCAGACTAGAAAAGGACTTAGGCAGGGAGATCCCCTCTCACCTATCCTTTTTAATCTGGTAGCAGACATGTTGGCTATCCTAGTGTCGAGAGCAAAAAACTACGGACAATTTAGGGGGTTGGTACCAAATCTAGTCGATGATGGGCTTTCCATTTTATAGTACGCTGATGATACGGTACTGTTTATGGAAGATGATTTGGATGAGGCCAAAAATTTAAAACTGGTGCTGGTAGCTTTTGAAAAATTGTCGGGCTTAAAAATCAATTTCCATAAGAGTGAGTTGTTTTGTTTTGGAGCGGCTAATAACCATGGTTTGGAATATAAGAGAATTTTTGGTTGTGTAGAGGGAAGCTTTCCCTTTAGATACTTAGGAATCCCAATGCATTATCGAAAGCTTTCAAATAAATACTGGTGCTCAATTGAAGAGCGCTTTCAGAAAAAGCTAAGTAGTTGGAAAGGGAAGCTTCTTTCTTCAGGAGGCAGACTAGTGTTGATCAACTCAGTTTTGTCAAGCCTGCCGATGTTCATGATGTCATTCTTTGCCATCCCAAAAGGGGTAAGGAAAAGGCTGGATTATTACAGATCCAGGTTTTTTTTGGCAATGTGATGAACACAAAAGGAAATACAGGCTGGCTAAATGGAGTATCCTGTGTAAACTGAGATGTATGGGGGGAATGGAGATTTTAGATTTGGAAACTCAGAATCATTGCTTACTTAGTAAATGGTTATTCAAGCTTTTTAATGAGGAGGGTCGGTGGCAAGATGTGCTTAAAAGGAAGTATGTGAAGAACAAGTGTCTTTCACAGTTAGAAAAACGTCCAGGGGACTCTCATTTTTGGTCTGGGCTGATGGGGGTAAAAGATTTGTTGTTACAACATGGCAAGTTCAAAGTTAACAATGGTCAACAAACAAGATTTTGGGAGGACGTGTGGATTGATCAACAACCATTAAGGCGAAGGTTTCCAGAACTGTACAGACTTGTAAGGAAAAGAGGGGTATCAGTAGCTAGTGTTTTAAATTCAACGCCGCTGAATGTCTCATTTAGGCAGGGATTAGTGGGTGACAGACTAAATGAGTGGCTAAAGCTAGTCTCTTTAGTTCTTGTGGTAAGCCTAAATAATGATAAGGACAGCTTCATTTGGCAAATAAAACAGAATGGAGTTTTCTCTACACAGTCACTATATAGGGAATTAATGAAAAGAGAGAGGATTTTAGAGAATAATGTGTTCTGGAAAGCAAAATTACCTTTGAAAATTAAAGTTTTCCTTTGGTACTTAAAGAAAGGGGTGATTTTAACAAAGGATAACTTGATTAAGAGAAGATGGAAAGGAGATACTAAGTGTAGCTTCTGTGGGTTAGAAGAAAATATCCAACATCTTTTCTTTGATTGCCGAATAGCTAGATCGGTTTGGAATACATTGTTCATCACCTTTAACTTTCAACCACCTAAGAGCAATACTCACATGTTCGGATCTTGGATAAGGAGATTTGCTCCTAGACTAAGAAATCAAATAATAGTGGGGATTGCAGCCATGTGTTGGGTATTATGGTTGAATAGAAATGAGGCAGTATTCTAAAATCGAGTTACTAATTCTTGCTTGTAGGTACTTTTCAGGGGGACTTTTTGGATCAGGCAATGGTCCATGTTGTCTAAAGAGGAAGAGGGAAGAAAGTTGAAGGAGGGCTGCAGGCGTCTAGAAGGCTTATCACTGCAATTTTTTGGATCCAGTGGGTGGAGGAATCAAAAGAGAATAGAACAGTAATCCTTAGGGAGATGTACTGGAAGGTCATAGCTATCAAAAAAGGAAGAAAGGAAAGTTATGAAGTTTGGATGCATGAAGTTGGAAATGATGGCTGGAAATCTTCAGAAGTTCTGTGTGGAAGCAACACAAGAGTTTAGAGAACTAGCTTCTTTTTGCTGTATCCTGAGTGCCAGTGATTGGACACTACGAGTGTTGCCGGTTTAGCTACAGTTTGGAGTTAGGGTTTAGTTGTTTACCGGTCTATGGTTTGGCTGCATCCTTTGGGTTGTGTTTAGACAATGCAAGGGTTGTTTGATTATCAGTAGTCTGGAGTTGGGGTGAGTCTGCTTAGCAGTATTTGGTCTTAGACCATGGTTTTGTATTGGTTCAGTTTGGTTGTACCCATTCGATTGTGAATGTGAGAGACCGGAATACATTTGTTCCTTAATCTAAAAATTTGCGAATCGGGCGCAGATTTGGTTATCCCCTTTGATTGATTGATGAGTAATGGGTTCTGCTTCCGCATCATTTCTCTGGGTTTCGGATCCAATGCTTGCGACTTGGCTCGGCAAGGTGGTAATTTCTGTAGCCTGAAATTAAATTAATTGAGTGGAAATGATACACAGGAAGGCCGCAAAGGTGTGGCACTTCCAGGAAGCTTTACATAAATTAAATGAGTGGAAAGGATACAGGGGAAACCTCTCTCTGTTTTCCTGTTTTCCTCTTCTTTCGGCTTATACTTTTTGTAAGCATCAGATGCTTGGAAGCTCACAGGGAATGTTGTAGCAAGACCATTGAAGTAACATGTCCATCGCCGCAACCGAGCCTGTAAGCCGACAACTCTTTCGGTTCAGCCTTTTTACTTTGCTTTTCCTCTTTACTAGCTATATCTGACTGTTCTCCCAACAAACCACCTACAGGTGGGCGTGTGCTCGCTCCTGCTAACAAGTCATCCTCAATCAGGTCTGCTACTCATCTCCAACACAGTTTGCAGCCAGCACTTGATTGACATCAGGCACACAAAAGGTAATCAAACAAGATATCACCAAACATCAATCATACATCCCATCGTTTTGTATATGTTACCTGTTTACAGTTGTTGTACTGTGTTTTCTGTTAATGTGCACAACTACTTCGCCAAGTATTCTCTGTATTAACATTTGCACTGCCACGTCGAAACTCCGTTTGTCATATTCATTATCCTTTCCTGATTTGGCGATGACTAAATAAGGTTCAGGACATAATTTCCTTTTTCTAGGATAAAAGAATTTGACAAATACTTGTCGTGTTACCTTATCATTTTTATACCATTTACTAACATTATAATCTGACCACAAGATATACTTCTCTAATGCTTAATACATCCACTGTTTGTCCAGGACAGTGGATGAAACAAAAATCTCCAGAGTCAAGCCAGTATGAACATAATCAACGTACCGAAGACCATTGGAGTCATTAGCGGCCTCAATGAGTGCGCCAATTTGTTCCAGTGGATTACATCGGCCATTTCATCTCTGAAACCCCAGTGCAAAGAAACGCAGAAGGAAAAACTTCAAGGAGACGTACGGCAGTTGCAGAGTGATCTTCAATGCCTTAGTGATACTCTATCAGCAATGTACAACCTCATTGACCGTGCAGAGTGGAAGATCCATGATCATTGTATAGCTGACCTCCTTTCAAAACTCAAAGATGCAGTGTATGATGCGGAAGATCTTCTAGATGAGTTCAGATGGTATGAGAAAAAGGTTTCAGTAGAGGGCAATGCGATCATAGTGGAACCTATCATTGATTTCTTTCATAGTGTCACTCGGGGTAGCTTCAACAAGGTGACTGATATTCAGAAGAGGCTCAATCATCTTTCTAGACAGCTTGAGAAAATGGGCTTGCTTCAAGCAGTTCCACGGTTTGACAAATCATTCAGGCCTGAGACCACGACTTTCCCCATTGAGCCAGAGATTTTTGGTCGTGATAACGAAAGGGAGAAGCTGATAAGAATGCTTGGTGTACCAACAGATAATAACACAGGTCCTTCTAGACGCAAGAGGAAAAGAAATGGAGTTTGTTCATCAGCAAGCAAGTACCAAGTCTGTGCTACCGTTGACAGTACTGAAGCAACAAAAATGAGTATTGCAGCAGTTTTGCCAATTGTTGGAATTGGGGGTGTCGGAAAAACGACCTTGGCTCAAGATATTTGCAACAATTCAAAAGTGAAAGGTCACTTTGACCTGATAATTTGGATTTGTGTATCGGATGATTTTGATGTCAAGAGGTTAACTAAAGAAGCCATAGAACAAACTTATGGGGAAGTGCTAGAAAATGGTAATTTGAATTCTCTTCAGCTTGCTCTTGCAAATAGCGTGAACAAGAAAAGATTCTTAATTGTCCTTGATGACATGTGGGATGTAAATGAGCAGGACTGGAAGCGCTTCTGTGCACCTTTCAAAAGTTTATGTCAAGGAAGCATGATGCTTGTCACCACTAGGACTCTGAAGGTTGCTGATGTAGTGCGTACGATGGAACCCTTTCCCTTAGAGGGTTTGAACACAGGTATCTTTTGGAAGTTCTTTAAACTTTGTGTGTTTGGATCTGATAGCTCCAACAATGATCCTGAGTTAGAACAGATTGGTAAGGAAATACTCCCAAAGTTGAGAGGCTCTCCTTTAGCCGCAAAAACTCTTGGACGGCTGTTAGGAATGTGCCTTGACCTAGCACACTGGGATAGGGTTCTTAAGAGTCAGCTGTGGAAGTTTATACAAGAGGAGACCGACGTTTTGCCAGCTCTTCGGTTGAGCTACATCTATTTACCATTTCATTTAAAGAAATGCTTCTCGTTCTGTGCTGTGTACCCAAAAGATTACAAATTTGGAAAGGAAGAATTAGTTGAAATCTGGGCGGCAGAAGGCTTAGTGGAACATCAACCTAACATTCCACTTCAACATACTGGAGGTCAGTACTTTGAAGAACTTGCACATCTGTCATTTTTTTCAGAAACATCCACAGCTTCAGGACAAATATGTAATACATGATTTGATACATGACATGGCACAACTGGTTTCAAAGGATGAGTGCTTCGTAATAAAAGACACTAAGGATCTTCCAAAGATACCTCGGAATGTCCGCCATCTGTCGTTGGTGCTCAAAGAGGAAAAAGTCTACTTAACCTCCCAACCTTTCATACTTGGTCTACTTCACCCCCTCAACTATGAAACCGTTTATTTTACCCCCTGAACTTTCCAAAACCGTCTGTTTTACCCCCTGAACTTTCCAAAACCGTCTATTTTACCCCCGGGCGGTTTTTAACAGCGGTTTTGCTACAGTAACGGTGGGTTTGCTACAGTAATAGTGGGTTTGAATTTCCTTTTTTTATTTTCGGTGAATCTTTGAAAAATCACAGTAAATTATAGAAAAATCATAAAATAAAAAATCTAATTTTGTTGGACTCCACATGAGTAGATCTATATAGTGAATATATAATACGGTATGCTTTAGTACAAAATTTTTACTGTAGCCTTAGATTAATTGAAAAATCTAATTTTGTCCGTAATTAATTGGAATAATTCATAGCTGCAGCTTCTATGGTCCAATTGTGGTGAAATTTTTATGGTACGCTAATTATTATATGCTTGAACTATAGTAAAAATTTTATACTCATTGGACTATGTATAACTTAGTTATAGATAAATTCTAATTAATTACAGACAAAATTGGATTTTCCAATTAATCTAAAGCTACAAAAAAAATTTGTACTAAAGCATACCGTATTATATGTTCACTGTGTAGATCTACTCATGTGGAGTCCAACAAAATTAGATTTTCCATTTTATGATTTTTCTATGATTTACTATGATTTTTCAAAGATTCAGCGGAAATAAGAAAAAAGACAAAACCCCCGCCACTATAGCAAACCCGCCGACACTGTAGCAAAAACCCCTGTTACTGTAGCAAAACCGCCGTCAAAAACCGCCTGGGGGGTAGAATAGACGGTTTTGGAAAGTTCAAGGGGTAAATCAGACCGTTTCATAGTTGAGGGGGTTATGTAGACCAACTCCCATAGTTGAGAGGGTGGAGTAGACTTTTTCCTGCTCAAAGACGGGGATGTTAAGTGTTCTGACTTATTGAATCTGTGCAAGCATAGAAAGCTGCGCACCCTACTGTGCGACCTCTCTTTGAAGAGTAAAACTGGCAATACTGTGATGGAGAAATGGTGTGCTGAACTTTTGTGCATGTGTGTCATGGTCTGTTCCTCTATCTCTAAGTGGGGGTTGCCAGGTAGTATCAATATGAAGCATCTTCGGTACCTTAAAATCCTGGACCCTTGCCTTTGCAAGAGCCTTCCTGCAGCATTCTGTTGCCTCTACAATATGCAGATATTTTATGCTAAGAAATGGGAGATTGATGACATTCCTAGTGGCTTTCGTATGCTGATCAATCTGCAGAAATTTGAATCAGTGAAATATCAATTTCATCATATACACTCAGTGGATATTAGTGAATGTTCAACTAAAGATGGGCAGACACTACCGGAAACACCTAATTTGCCGAGTGTCCCCACCTTTGCCGTGGGCAAGATTTCGGGCACTTAGCAAACATGATATTTGCCGAGTGTCCCAAAGACAACACTCGGCAAAAACAAAACTCACGGCACAACAGTTTACGCCGAGTGCTGACACTCGGCAAACAACAGACACACGGCAACTTCATGTCCGGGGTAACACCGTCGACCTCCGTTATCATTTTGCCGAGTGTCACCCGTTAACACACGGCAAACCAACCTATATGCCGAGTGTCAAAATACAACACTCGGCAAATCCTGATATATGCCGAGTGTCAGCATATGACACTCGGCAAACATTTTTTTTATTTTGCCCCCCAAACTTTTTGTACTGTTGTCTTACAATACCTGTTGCTCTGTGTTGAAGTTTTGTACATTTCTAAGTTATTTTACTATATTTCGTCAATTTATTTTAGTCAAATGAATTTTCGGTAATTTTTTTGTTTTGAACTGCAAGTGCTTCGAATATCCAAAAAAGTGAATAAAAATGATATTCTTGTCACTGAGTCTGTTTTGAGACCGTATCCAGGGCCAGACCAGAAATTTCGAACATTGTGTTCGCGAAACATGAGCAGTAACGCGTGGCGGAAAAGTCTGAAAATTCTATAAAAAGCAAACGAAGTCTGAAAATCACGAAATTCGTCGAGTTGTCATGATATCATACGTGGAGGCTATGGTAAAAAATTGAGAGTGTTTCGGCAAAGTTGACACGTACGCTGCTTACAAATCGGATCATCTGCGGAGAAGTTTTGTGAGATTTGAGAGAGATCCGGTAAGATGAGGAGATAATTTGAATGTCGATTTGGAGTTTCACTTCAAAATTTTTTGTATATACAATAGAGAACAAATATCGCCTCTTGTGAATTTTTGGCAATTTTTCAGAGCCATTTCGTAATTTTAATTCTTTCGTCGCAATTATTGAATTTTAGACGCGTGATATACAAACACATGAAATAATAGTCCAATTTTTGTACAAGCTTGAAATATACATTTGTGAGTGCACCTAACAAAGTGTAATGCAAGTTCATTTCATGAAGTTAGTGAAACATGAAATAGAGGAAAGTAATTAAGTAGAGGAAAGAAAAGGGCAGCATGAAATATAGAAATAAGTTTGCCGAGTGCTGCATAGGTGGCACTCGGCAAAAATGTAATAAACTTTTTTTAAAATTTCTTGTTAAGGGAGAACAGGGATTTTTTAAAATAGGGAAAACAGGAGGGCACTTTTTTTTTTAAAATGTTTGCCGAGTGCCCAATCGTCACGGCACTCGGCAACTAGGCGTTTAGGTTTTTTTAAGTAGTTTACCGAGTGCGCCATCGGCCGACACTCGGCAAACTAATGGGATTTTTTTTAAAAAAAAACGTTGCCGAGTGTCGTATCGGGCCGACACTCGGCAAACAGGCCGCAAAAAAGCTAGGCCGCTGGCCGGCTCTGGCCATTTCTCCATTCTATCCCTGCGCACGCGCCGCCGTCGACCTCCCTCCCCTCGTGCCGCCGTCGAGCTCCCCCCCCCCCCACGCCCTCCTCCCTCCCCACTCCATCGTGCTCCCCACGCCCGCCGCCGTCGAGCTCCCTCCCCACGCGCAGCCGACCGCACACCCTCCACCGCAACCCCTCCGCCGCCCCCTCCCTCCCCACTCCGCGTCCCCCTCCCTCCGCGTCCCCCTCCCTCCCCACTCCGCCTGCCTCCGCCATCGACCTCCCCCCCGCCCGGCCGGTCTGCCACAGCCACCGGCTGGCCCACGCCCCTGTCCCCGCCGCGAGCACGCCCACGAAACCGCCCTAGGGTTGTGGAGAGAATCGGCGGAGACTTCGCCATCGCCGCAGGAGCCCACCGCAGGATCCCACCGCTTCCCCCATTCTCCGGTAAGCCCCATTGTATTCTCAATGCTTCTCATATTGTCCTGCTTAGACACCATCAGTCACCGTAGATCGCGAGCAGAAGCCACGCGACCGGAACAGCATGACGATGTTGTGCTCGGTATTTGTCACCCGCCAATTTCGTAAACTCTTCTCGATCGTCTTCTAGAGATGTTTTGTTACAATGTTACCCATGTTTCTCGCCCTGGCCCCCTGGATTGGTGTATCCCCTTCGTTCATATATTATCTATCGCTTGCTAGGTTGTCAGGATCCCAAAGTTGGGAAGGAAATAGCTAGACTTCTGCTACCCAAAGTTGATTACTCTGTTGGTGTATGCCTTCTACTTCCATGTTTGGTTAAGTTCCTTAGGAATCCCTTACCGCACAAGCAATGAATTCCCTGACATAATTCCCTTCTTATTACCTGCAATTCGTAGTTTCAAGTTACTCTTGCCTATTTCAGAGTGATTTCAAAAATAGCTGTTCATTTGAGGATGGAGATAGTTTATAAATTAGAGTTGATGGCTGATGAATGCTTGAATTGGTGTTAGCAGGTTGTCATGATTTGTGATTATTAGTCTGATTATGTTCCTACTGTCCTTGATATCCTTTTTTGAGTCAGATTTGCCTTTTGAAGTCTGATTGCTTAAAGTTTAATCTACAGTTGATTTGTAAATATCGTTTTGAAAATTATGGGAGGTGCCTTTCCTGCCGCCGAAATTTCTGTGTACGTCGAGTGGATTTGGTATTGTGAGATAAATGTCATGGCAGCACATGAATTTTTATGCGTCTCCTGATGTCGATGTTCAACCATGATTCATTCGTCAATGTCCGAGCATGCAAAGCAATGCCCGGATTCATTTGTCAATGGTGCTGCTCTTAGGTTGTTACGTTACTTCAATTGTGCAAAAAAAATTACCATTTTGTCAATTGTGCTCTTAGGTCGATTTACCATTTTGTCAGGCTGATACATATGTACAGAAATTAAGTGAGTATTGGGTACAGGATTTCTCATGCTTCCTGTCTACAAATGTTTTTTGGTGTGCTACTATGGAGAAGATCAATTTTTATCTCAGACAAATTATCTTTTGCTACCTTATGTCAGCAAGGGTGATTTGTATTGCAAAAAAAAAAAAAAAAGAGGAGGGAAATTTAGCTAAACTACTATTAATCTGATTAAGCTAATGACAACGAACCTGCTAGCTGGACGCCACTAAGTAGGAGGCCCTGAAGTCATCATTGAAGTACGCTTGGTGGACTAGCAGCTGTTCTCTTGGCCATTTAGTGTGTGTTCACTACTGGAAACAGAGACTTTGCCGAGTGTAAATTTCTTTGCCGAGTGTCAAAAATCGGACACTCGGCAAAGATCTTCTTTGCCGAGCGCTGCACTCGGCAAAGATTTCTTTGCCGAGTGTCGGGCACTCGGCAAACACAGGCACTCGGCAAAGGACTTCTTTGCCGAGTGCCAGACTCTCGGCAAAATCTCTACACTCGGCATAGGCTACCCGTGAAACGGCGCCCTGCCACGGCCTTCTTTGCCGAGCGCCTACGGTTAGGCACTCGGCAAAGATTTGTTTTTTTTTGTTTTTAATTTCTTTGCCGAGTGCCCCAGATCTGGCACTCGGCAAAGATTTATTTATTTTTTTAAATTCTTTGCCGAGCGTCTCAGATCTGGCGCTCGGCAAAGAAAAATTTTTTATTTTTAAAATACTTTGCCGAGTGCTCCCTGGACGGCACTCGGCAAAGATTTAATTTTTTTTATTATTTCTTTGCCGAGTGCTCCTGTATATGCACTCGGCAAAGAGGAAATTTAAAAAAAAAATTAAAACATTCTTTGCCGAGTGCCATGCCCCGGCACTCGGCAAAGTTTTTTTGTTTTTTTTGTTTTTGGCCTCCAATTTTTTTGTGCAGCCTTTTTAAAGCACCAGGAACTCCTAGTTACAATTTGGGGATTTTTTGTGGCTTTTTGTTATATTTAGTTACTTTATTTCGTTTACTTGAATTTTTCCGGAAATTAGAAATTTGAACTGCACGTGGTACGAATAATGGAGTTTAATGATTTGAAAATTGATAGTCATGTTAGTGAGTGTTATGAGAGGCCGTATCCAGGAACGGACCCAAAATTTCGGACATCTCGTTCACGAAACATGTCCGCGAAATTGCGTGTGAAGTGTTTATAAATTCTATAAAAAGCAAACGAAGTCCGAAAATCATGAAACGTGTTGAGATGTCGTGATATCATATGTGGAGGCTATGATAAAAATTTCAGAAGATTTCGTGCACGTTGTCACGTACGATGCTTACAAACCAGGACATCTCCACATGTGATATCAGATATCACGTGTAGAGATGTCCTGGTTTGTAAGCATCGTACGTGACAACGTGCACGAAATCTTCTGAAATTTTTATCATAGGCTCCACATATGATATCACGACATCTCAACAAGTTTCATAATTTTTGGACTTCTTTTGCTTTTTATAGAATTTAAAAACACTTCGCACGCAAGTTCGCGGTCATGTTTTGTGAACAAGATGTCTGAAATTTCGGGTATGTTCCTGGATACGGCCTCACACTACACCTAGTAACATGACTATCATTTTTTGAATCATTAAATTCCATTATTCGTACCACATGCAGTTCAAATTTATATTTTTTGAAAAAATTCAAGTAAACGAAATAAAGTAATTAAATATATAAAAAAGATATAAAAAATTCCCAAATTCTAACTAGGAGTTCCGGGTGCTTTAAAAGGGCTGCACAAAAAATTTGGAGGCCAAAAACAAAAAAAATAAAAAAACTTTGCCGAGTGCCGGGGCATGGCACTCGGCAAAGGGGGTCTTTGCCGAGTGCCAACAATAAGGCACTTGGCAAAGAAGGTTTTGATTTTTTTAAAAAAAATTCCTCTTTGCCGAGTGCCTTCACAGGAGCACTCGGCAAAGAATTTTTTTGAAAAAATTAAATCTTTGCCGAGTGCAGTGCCAGGGGCACTCGGCAAAGTCTTTTTTAAAAAAAAATCTTTACCAAGTGTCAGATCTGGGACACTCGACAAAGAATTAAAAAAAATTTAAAAAAACCTTTGCCGAGTGGCAGATCGGAGGCACTCGGCAAAGGGGTGATTTAACCTGCCGGCCCAACTGGCCCGCACACACCGCGCACATGCACTCCCTTCACTGGCGTCGCAGCGAGGCTCGGCACACGGCGGCCCGGCGCAGCTCCGACGCGCAGCCCGCTAGGCCATGGCCGGCCCTGCTCGCGTTCGCCGCCAGCACTGAGCGACAGTGGCGCGCTCCTCCAGCGCGCTCCCTGCGGCGTCGACCTGCACCGCGTGACCGATAGAGACCTCCACCGCGTCGACCTCGCCGGCGGCCCTGTGGCGTGCCCTCACTGCGGCGTCGACCCCGCCGACGGCCCTGTGGCGCGCCCTCCCTCCGGTACCCTCAGCAGCCCTCTTCCCATGGCAGATCTGGGCGAGGGCTGGTCCACGACGAATCCATGGAGGGGGCGGCCAGTCCGGAGCTCCCCGTCGTGGCGTTGATGGCCACCTCCAAGCATGGTAGGGGGCGCTGTCCCTATGGACAGCCCGGGCGGCCTTCTGCCATGGTGGATGTAGGACCTGGGCAGGCCTCGTCCACGAGGAGGCACGGATTTGGTGATTCTCTCTTTTCTTTCTAGTGATAATTGATTCTAAATCTCTGGTTTCCTTTCTGACATATAGATCTCGCAAATATCGTAGGAAAGTTCATAATATAAAATCTCGTAAATATTATTAGCTCCCACAAGTTATGGTAAATTACTGAAGGCATTCGATCTCTAATTATCGTAAATAGTTTCTCGTAATTACTGAAGACATTCTCTAATTATCATAACCAACTGTACACGTTCTGGTAACTATATTATGGTACTCGTTCAACCTGGAGGCCACTCCCATCGGATTAGCACAGATTATTCCTTTAGAATATATTATATATGTGAGTACTATTGCTTCACTGTAAACGTATTTCGATTTTCCTTCTAGCATTGTCCCATGAATGCAGACAACAATGACAATTAGTTCATGGTGGTCTTGACATATGATTTGCTTAATCCATATAATGTGCGACGACTCGAGTGCATATTCGGGCAGACGAGCAGCTTCTGCTGGTCCAATTCGTGTTATAGATGATCCGTACCTTTTTTTATCTTCCAAGTGATTTACTGATTCTTATTTTGAGTAGATCTTGATGAAAATTCCTCGGTGCCTGTGTGCGAGTCTCTGCACACCTGGGCTGCATGCATCTATGACCTATACCAATTTGCTAGCTGATCTTGCGATTTCTATTGCTGCTATTCGTCAATCTTGATTAAAAAATTGGTTTCTAGTTTTACCCTCAAGCACCCAACAGATTACTACCCTAACTATGTCAATTCATCAGCAATGCCTGCTGGTTAGGGCGTGATTTTCTTTTGCCGTGACTCGGCCAACAAGATGCAGATTGCTGACAAGCCTTGAACTGGTCAATTCATAATTTTATTCCTCGTAAATCTCATACCTGTTCCTGTTATAGCATCATATTATTTATGATTGTTCTTATTTTTTAGGATTTCAGGCAATGAGACTTCTCGACAGCAGCTGGTTACTTTACACAGCATCAAACAGACATGACCTATTGATCTCAGTCTGATCACTAGTCAGGCACTATGATGCAGGTGTTGGGGTAGTGCCAGACAGAGAATGTGCAAGAAAAGCAACTAAACGTAGATCGTGCAATCACTACTGGAAACAGGTTATTTGCTAATATACAAGTTTTGTTGGCTCTGCAGAAACTGTACAGTATAGATAAGATCGATTATTTGGGCTCTTACATTCTGAATATCGTGATACAATGTATTAGAGAATTGTAGTTAATTTGCTTATGCTTCCAAAGAGTTATATACTCATATTTCATATTTTAGATTGAGTCAATTAGGAGGAGTTATAGACTTCTCAAAATGATTGTCTACACTTTGTCCGACTTCAAAAACAGTAATTTTGTACCTCAAGTTAGGCCCAGTGGATGGATGACATAAACATTGCCATGACTAGAAATTCTGAGCTGGTTGTCTATCATATGAAGTCTGTTTTAATATGATCTGTATGTGTTTATTTATTGCACGTCTGGTTGTCTATCCATCCAGTTAACAACAATTGGATGATTGGATCTGCACCAATTGTTTACATTTATCAAGTGTATTGTGGACATACAATTTGTTTGGTTAGTTGCCAAAGAGGAGATACATTCCAGTAGTCAATTTGTTTGTTTGTTTGGTTAATTTACCCAGCACCAGCTAAATAATCAATATTTCCCAGTAATCTTTGGGAATCAATATTTCCCAGTAATCTTTGGGATTCAATGCTTAAAGTAGTTGATATAAATGTTTAGGAATAATGATACCGAAATTTATCTTTTAAAGAATGTTGCCAGGATTGTTATAGCTGGATTCATTTACGATGACAAAAAAATTATGGGCGTTCACAATCTGATTGGTAGGGTGCCGCGAAGCGTGCAAAAGTTTCTAGTATGTTTAGAGCAGCATGTTAGGTTTGTGGTTTTAAAAAATGCAGATCATAAGCTACTCCCAACAGTACAATTTATATGACATAAAAATGCATATAATTTTTTAAAAAAAATTAATTTTTTTTAAAAAAAAATTCAAACTTTGCCGAGTGCCGGCCAGAGGGCACTCGGCAAAGAAATTTTAAAAAAAAATAAAAAAAATCTTTGCCGAGTGCCTGAAGGGTTGGCACTCGGCAAAGAAATTTTGTAAAAATAAAAATAAAAAATCTTTGCCGAGTGTCCGAAGGGTTGGCACTCGGCAAAGAATTTTTTTTTAAAAAATAAAAAATCTTTGCCGAGTGCCTGAAGGGTTGGCACTCGGCAAAGAAATTTTTTTTTAAAAAATAAAAATCTTTGCCGAGTGCCTGCAGGGTTGGCACTCGGCAAAGAATTTTTTTTAAAAAAAATAAAAAATCGTTGCCGAGTGCCTGCAGGGTTGGCACTCGGCAAAGTGACCGTCAACGGGACCGGCGCCGTGACGGTCGCTTTTCTTTGCCGAGTGTCCCCGGGGCACTCGGCAAAGCCTTTGCCGAGTGCCCGATAAAAGACACTCGGCAAAGAGATATTTGCCGATCAATTTTTTGCCGTGTGTTCTTTGCCGAGTGCCGCACTCGGCAAAGGCTTTGCCGAGTGCAATTTGGCCTTTGCCGAGTGCCTCAGGCACTCGGCAAAGAACCTGAATCCAGTTGTGGTTGTTTATCTTAAAATAAAATCCTGTGGATTTTCCATTTGAGCTAGTTGTTGGTGACACACTACTGGTGCCATCCAATGAGGATAGATGCGCAAGGTCAATCCTGTTATAGATGTGGAGAAAGAGATACGGTTGGAAATATGCAGCTCTTTGCATATCGATAACCGTATCTGTTTCGAATTATTCACGTTTTTTGGACAGCCCTAGGATGCGTAGATGAGGTTAGTCTCCGTGGTCTACTCCGTTCCGAGGCAGAGTTTCGACAGCATCTCCCTGTTGTTCTCCGGATACACAATCTTCCTACCGGGACGTGTATTTGGAGAACAGCGGGGAGGTGCTACCAAAATTCTGTCTCGGATCGGAGTAGACCATGGAGACTAACCCCAGCTACGCATCCTCGGGTGGGATTAGGACCTATCCTGACCTATTAGATGGTAGGAACATCGTGTACATGCAATTGATTGTTAATGTCTCGTTGGTATATATGTCAGAGGATGGATGACCGTGAGTGGATGTACACGGGCCGCCCAAGTCAGCGTGCTTTGACTGATGAATGGATTGAGAAGACGGAGGCTTTCATAGATAGAGCATTTGCCCTAGTTCCAGGAGCGTCATCCATTTGGTGTCCGTGCAGTAGATGTGCAAACAGGCGTCGGCAACCAAAGGATGTCATGTCTACTCATCTTTGCAAGAATGGATTCACGGCAGATTATACTTGGTGGATCTACCACGGTGAAGCCGATCGGATGAGAGAGGAGGTCGTGAGAGCATGCGTCGAAGATTTTGATGCTGATGCCGGGGTAGGTGACTGGCTAAATGACTTTCACGAAGCACACGTAGGTGAAGAAGGTGGGGAGGAGGAGCCAGAGGCAACCGCAAAGGCGTATTATGACATGTTGTCTTCGGCACAGAAACCCCTTCACGGCCACACAAAGGTTTCTCAATTGGATGCCATTGGACAGGTAATGGCCTTAAAGGCTCAGTTTAGCATGAGTCGAGATTGTTACGATGCTACGTTGGCAGTTATTGGCAGCTTGCTTCCAGAAGCTCACATTATGCCAAAGAGCATGTACGAGTCGTAGAAACTCCTTCGTGCACTCAAGATGCCATATGAGCAGATACATGCTTGTCCGAAGGGGTGCGTCCTATTTAGGAAAGAACACGAGAAAGCAAAGTACTGTCCAAAGTGTCAATCCTCTAGGTACCTAGAGGTAGAGTCTGGTGATGGTCAGAAGAGGCAGCTTGAGATCCCCGTGAAGATCCTACAGTACCTTCCATTCTTACCGAGGATCCAACGGCTATACATAACCGAGGAAACCGCGAAACAGATGACGTGGCATAAAAATGGCACTCGATACAGTCCTGAGAAGATGGTACATCCATCTGATGGTGAAGCATGGACCCACTTTGATGGGATTCATCGTGAGAAAGCTCTTGAGGCTCGTAATGTACGTGTTGCGCTGGCAACAGATGGGTTCAATCCTTATGGATTGATGGCTGCCCCATACACTTGTTGGCCAATCTTCGTTATCCCCCTCAATCTCCCCCCCCCCCCCCCGGTGTCGTGTTTCGACGACAGAATATATTCTTGTCATTGATAATTCCTGGACACCCGGGGAGTAAGATGGGTGTGTTCATGGAGCCTCTAATTGATGAGCTGGTCCGTGCTTGGGTGGAAGGGGTGTTGATATATGACTGAGTTACGAAGAGGAACTTCAGAATGCATGACTGGGCAGGAGGGGTGGAGCCGGCCTACACGTTCGAGCACTACGCGTCTGCCCCCGATGCACGAGATCGTGAAGGCAGGAAATTCGACAACAAGACGCAGCGGGGTGTGAAAGAGCTGTGGGTAAGCCTTCCCCGCACTATCTTGCTCAATACATCTTATTCCTATCACATCCTTGAAATAATGACTACATACATAATGTTTATATGCAGGATTTCTACATATGTGACGAGGGATACGAGGAGAGGGCCGAGAGGCACGCTCACAAAGCCTGCTACAAGCTCGTGAAGGACATGCACTACGAGGCGCGTGTCTTGGCTGTACAACAATACAAAGCTGTCTTCGAGGAAGTGAAGATCGACAAAGACCTCGCAAGAACCTTGACGCTGACCAAAGAGCAATACATGCTGGTAAATACTGTTTCTTCCTGAGATTAAGTACACTTACTGTGTTCTTATATGACAAATGCTTGTTGACATGTAGGTGCCTCCAAATTGGGTGGCCGGTAAAGGCGAGTGCTGGAGGAGGATGGTGGACAAGTGGTGCTCCCCGGAGTGGTCGGAGACACACGCCACTTGCCGGGAGCGGCGTTTGATGATGACAGGTGCACCACACCATCAGGGGAACCTTACCCTTGCCGAGTACGCGGAGAGATGGGTACGTGACTTCATTTATGTATTCCAACGCTTGCTTCTGCATAGTTTCTAATGATCTTACTGTTTGTTTCACAGTCGGCGTCACATGGTGGCGCACCTTGCTCCCAGGTGAAGGCATGGGCTATGTCCCACAAGGGCAAGGCGACGTCCGCCGTCGACTTCAACCCGGAGGACCCCCCCTCGGCGTACAGCAATCACTCCATCCACAGCCATCTCACCGAGTACACAACGGCGGCCAAGGCGGTCCATGGGCCGGAGTACGATCCGAGCACCCAGGATTTCGAAGGAGACCTTGTCATGAGGGTGGGAGGAGGCAAGAAGCATGGCAGGTACTGGCTTGGCGACAGCGTTGTCGACACGGCCACTACTCCCACTCTCTCCCAGATCCGAGCAAGCGACACGGGCCAGAGGCCGCCCATACGCCCACGGCCGACCAGTACACAGCACGCCATGCAGACTTTGCAGGTTATTACTCTTTTATTCGTCGTTCATTGTTTCTTACATACCTTTGATTTCCATTGTAACATTGGGGTGAAATTTTGTAGGCCGAGCTAGAAGAAGAGAGGAGGCAGAGAATAGCGTTGGAGGCGAAGATTGACGCTGATCGGCAGAGGCAGGAGCAGATGTTTCAGTGGATGCAAAATCTCGGCGCGAAGATGGGTGAACCTCTGCCACAAGCGCTATTCCTTCCTCCTCGTCCTCCTGAAGACACTCCTGTGAGTACATCTATCCCCATGTCCACTCACTCACACACACACCCCCCCCCCATCCCTTTCCAACTCCATTTCACCCCCCCCGGCAGATAAGGATGGGTTCTTAATGTAATGCGCTGGATTAACACGGGCTTTTACTAGTAGCTTTTCTGCTTGGTTTGTGCGTTCCAGTCGAAAGCACATGATGACATGAAAGGCTCGTAGTTTAGCAGCGATCCGACGTGCCGACCGGGCGTGGTGGGCTTAGGGTCCCCCGGCTTACATTGCACACACTTGCGGCGGCAGCAGCTAGCAGCAACATGGAGTCGGGACCGGCAGAAAACATCAAACTTATGCAAATGAAGCAATTTATGCATATGAAGCAGTTAAACTGTACTCCATCAGTGCAACTGGACAGAAGCAGAAAATACAAAAAAACACCAAACTTGATTAAGAGGAGAGCAACTTATGCATATGAAGCAATTTATTTTTTACGTGCAATAGATAGAGAAATGAGAGCAACTAGCAATTCTGCATTTCTGAACCTGTAGGAGTGTCGCAGAGGCTCTAAGCTGTTGCCAACTGAATAAAGAACAGTACTGGAGATGTGCAATTCATATGGCAGACAAGATAGTGCATAGTTGGCTCCGATTTGACTAGTGGACTCCCACACGAGTCGTGGCAAGATCATCAAGTTTTGTACTAGGAGATAGCATGGCATGTGATCAGCTTTGATATTCAACTCCGTATTTTTCTCTCCAATAGTCCAGCTCCATACTTGTTCTGCACACTGCAGTAGCGTGGGACACATGACTACCTGAGTGCATACTGAAACCACTCAGCAATCAGAACCCTTGCAAAACACAATTCTAAAAGAGCAAGCCTATACATAGAAATTGAAATAAAATGTAGGGAAAAATCTATGGCACTCATATAAATTTTTTTAGAAGGAGCAAAAGAGGCACTCGGAGTTGGAAAAATGAATCAGTCAAAAAGACTGACGCTGACATCGCCTCAGGTGTAAAGCAGCACATGCTATGACTGAAACGTAGCACAAGTGGTATATATGAACCACATCCAAAGTGACTATTAAAAGAATTGAATAGGGCATACTTACCATCAAATAAACGACCCTAAGCCCATAGTTCATGGGGTGTTTCTGTTTGCATTGGAAGATTGTGCCTGCGTTGGTATGGTTAGGTGTCAGACTCATGGAGCATGGTTGACAGTAGATAAATAGATAACCCATAGTTAAGCAGGATTTCAGAAGACCACATGTTGGATCTGAGGATTAGTTATTTAGTTTAGTTTAGTTGTACAAGTCACTGTTGTTTACACTGCCCTGGCTTTGGCTTGCCGGTAGGAGCGCGAGCACTGTAGCAGGAAAACTGCAACCCAGAAATGGTTTACTCTGTCTTCCTCATACGTTGGACTACACGAAACGTACGAGACAGCGTTACATAACGGGTGGAACTTGTCTGCCAAGGCGGGTAACAAAATTGCACCTACACACACACCAGCACACACACACACACCAGCACACCAGCACACACACACTCACACATTCACACACACAGTTGTATTTGTTGTATTGCCTTTTGAATTGCAATGCTACTAGCTATATATGTCTCAACAATTCCTTTTGCAGCTATCAAGTAATCTTATCTATTCTTTGTGCAGGGTCAATCGGCGGCATCAAACGATGTACCTCATGACCCACCGCAGCAGTCGCCGTGGTCTAATTGGTGATTTGCTTCTTTTCATGTGTTGAACTTATTCCTTGTGTTGCACTTATGCTTGTAATGCACTTGTGGTGGATACTTTAAACTCGAACCTTATGTTGGTATTGTGGTATGACATTTGTGTACCATTGTGGATTATTGTGATGTATGTGATATGTGGTGTGTGGAGATGATATATATATGTGATATATGTGCTGTGTAATATATCTATGCTGTGAAACATATCTGTGCTGTGATATATATATGTGCTGTGAAATGTAATGCAAAAACAAAAAAAAATTCAGATTTCTGAGGCTTTGCCGAGTGTTATGACCAAGACACTCGGCAAAGCAAACACAATTTGCCGAGTGTTATCAACAAGACACTCGGCGAAAAGCTATTTTTAAAAAAAACCAAATACTGTTTGAAAAATGTTTGCCGAGTGTCTTCCAGTGCGACACTCGGCATATGTTTATAATTTGCCGAGTGCAGCACTCGGTGACAAGGAATTCTAAAAACTAAAAATATTTAAAAAAAAATTAGTTGCCGAGTGCCTTGCCGTTTGACACTCGGCGAAGTCGCTGTTAACGGCGGGTCTGCCGTTATGACCGTTTTTTTTCGCCGAGAGCCAAACTGCACACGGCAAAATATTTGCCGAGTGCCCGATAAATGGCACTCGGCAAAGTTGGCTTTGCCGGAACTATTTATGGCGAGTGCTATTCGCCGAGTGTTACACTCGGCGAATAATTTGCCGAGTGTTTTATGTATTTTGCCGAGTGTTTCGGGCACTCGGCAAACGCAAGGAGTCCAGTAGTGAGAGAAGGCAATTTAAGATCCAATACTATAACGGTGAATCTCTTCCATGCTGGTTTCATCCACAAAACGCACAGCAGATTCACAGTTTCGACAGCACTGATCACACCTTCTTGTCCCTGACTGATATAGAAACTTCACATTGCCAAAACTTATCAAGCCTCGAACAATTTCTACAACCAGCTTTTGTGCCTATCATCAATAATGTTGTTCTTGGCCGAAGCCTTAGAACCTCAGGTTGTCACCCAAACATGCACGGAAACCGGAAAGGAGAGACTGACGAAATGTTACCACAGATAATAAGACTTGGTATCACGATATGGAGTTAAGCGCCCTGTTCGCTTGGTCGTAAACGATCGTAAATTTCCAACCAGAACAGTATTTTTCTCTCACACCAAACCAGCCAGCAGTAATAATCCACGATCGTATACGATCGTTTCAGCCCCAACCGAACAGGCTGAAGGTTCCCTTCTCTTACAACCCCCGTAGGGGCGCTATTTATACACTTTCGTAGCATTTACATGGACACAACTATCCTCTCAACTGCTCCGATCCGGGGGAATATTCCTTTTCGCCGAGGACACTGGTCTTTTCCCTTTTCACCTTCCTTGGGCTCCAACCGCCCTTGCCGCAGCTTGGTGGCCCCGTCGGCCAGCTGTAGCCGCCAGGCCCCCGAGCTGCCTTCTCCAATAACGACAAAAAGGAGAGTTCTTGCAACACCAAAGAAGGTTACCTCATGCGAGCGTTCAATCATCCCCGTGCTTTCGCCCGAGCCTCGCCTCCGTAGCCTGTTTTCGTGTCGTGCGGAGACACCCGTGACAACCGAGTACTCCCTTTCGCACTCAAAGGGACGCGAAAGGACCCTTTCGCCAGCAGGGGTGCTAAAGGTGAGGGGCGTAGCCCAACAAAGAAAATATTTTTTTTTTCTATTGCAAAAGTTTAGAATCGGTACCGACTGAGAGGTTTGTAGATTTATGTTTCCTTGAAGTACTGAGTGTGTCCTATTGTCCCAAGATCAAGTCACAACGCCTGTTTGCCCCGTCCCTAAAGAAACTGTATCTAGCAAACCCTGGGAATGGATACGACATTGATTGTAGTTCCCTCACCATCTTTCATTTATCAAACTATGCTCTTGAATCCATCGAACTACAAATGTGGAATCTTCGTTACTGCAGGAACTTGAGATCACTTGTTGTCATTCTCTGACAATTATTAGAGATTCTGAACCTATGTCCACTGACCTTTTACATGGCGAGGCCAGAAGCGGAATGGGAAAGTTCCCATTCCTCACTCACCTAACCATTAAGTTCTGCAGGAAGCTTAAAAGATGACCTCCTATATCTCCCTTCCATTGAGAAAATTTTTATTGTGGGCTGTGGCTTGCTGTCCATGCCAACTAATAGATTGGGAAGTTTTCCACTTCTGAAGGATTTGGAGATTTCAGCGTGTCCAAGTATCAACTGGCAAAGTGGAATGATGTTACCATCGTGTCTCCAAAAGCTCAGGTTACGGAGTTGTGGGGATCTCTCTGCCTGGTTTCCCAGTTGCCTGGAGAACCTCATCTCCCTTGAGTCACTGGAGATTTGTTGCTGTGAACGCATAGTGTCTGTTCCTAGGCACCTGTGGAACAATAATCTCAGATCACTTCAGAGATTGAAGTTTTATAATTGTCCTGAGCTTATATCAATTGGTGGACCAAATGGAAACATAAGAGACATAGTTATTATAGGCTGCCCAAAGTTGGGAGGGATTAGACCAACCACGGGAGAGGTTAATTATAGATTGCTGTCACGAGAAAGTGGGCTCATGCTCTTTTCCTGGTATGTCTACTACTTGTTTGCAGTATAAATTATGGTTACAAAATTATGTTAGGACACTTGTGAGTGTTACTATATGTCATGTTTTCATGGGTTAGATTATATTTATACCTTAGACAGTTACCCTTAAACTACTAATTGTTTCTGACAGTGTAGCAGTCCCACTATTGCTTGCTACTATTTGCATAACTTGTGAATGCATGTATGTGGGCTTTGCGTTGTTTAAATAAAAAGAAGCTTGATTCTATTTACATTGTTTGTTATAGAAGAATAGTCTTTTCTCCCCTCATCATATTGTCTCCTTGATTATGACAGGTGGAAATTAAAGACGGCTGAGACAGACCAAGTTACATGGCTGCAGAGCTTGAAGACCAGAGAACAAACAAAACGTATCACTTCCCCTACAATGGATGAATCCGGTTCTTATGATCTTACGGCTGTTTTATTCCCTTCATTGGCAGATGACATGGAAAACATTGATAGATCGTGTTTACTTTTATATGCCTAATGTGTCATTCTATCCTTTTGCAATTCCTGTTTCTGCAAAACGAGTGGGGGCACAATGCTAACTAACTGTACCCTCTGTTAAGATTTTGCTATATCATGTGACCTGATGCATTATATTACCATTCTATTTGTATAATTGCAGCACGAGAGGTCCGCACACTATTAGAAAGTTTTAAGTTCTTCAGCTAAAATATTCACAATTGTTCTCTGTAATAATAATTTATTTCTAGAGAGGAGCAAGAGCTAGAGTAGCCCCTACTTATTGGGTGTGTTGGTTTGTGAAAAAGTATGGATGATGTAGGTATAATCCAACATTTGGCATCTTGATCAATTTTAACTATCATTTAGTTATGCTCTGAAATTTGGCATGATAGCCATCCACTTCGGCCACCTGAGTTCATTAGAGCATCTCTAGCAGGGGGCACCCAAATCAGGGCCCCAAATCTGATTTGGGTACTGCCCCTACTTTTATTGGCTCAATTTTCTGCTTCTACTCCAGCAGCAGCAACCAAATTTGAGCCCTAAAATCTATTCCGGTAGAGAATGACAGACAAGACCCGCTCGTCATTGTCTCTTTCTTCTCCCTCTTTCTTCTTCCTCTGTACAGGGACCACCGATGGATGTAGGCATCGCTCGCTGTTGTGTAGGCCATCTTGGGGCACCGCCGCGAGATCCCCTCGCGGCAGAGGGAGGGAGGAAGGGAGGTGCGAGATCCTCTTCGACGGCCGGTGGGGGCGCCAGCGCGGACCCTGTGGGGGTGGATCCGAGGCCAGCATCGCGAGCTCGCCAGCGCCGGGGCGTCGGGCGGAACGGAGGAGCTGCCCGAGCTCACAAGCGCTAGGGCATCGGGCGTGGAGCTCATCCTCGTTGTCATCGGAGCGGTGGCACGAGCGGGGGAAGGGGCGAGCGCGTCGGCATCGCGAGGCCTCGCCAGGGCTCGGGGTCGGAGGGAGGCTTTGGGGTCCTGGTCTAGAGCCCCCAAGAATGGGGTCTGGAGGAGGATTTGGGTGCCCACCCAAATCTCGGGGCCAGGCCCTGCTGGAGCACGCATTTTTTACTGAGTCTCCATATTTAGATATAGGGGCTCAAGTAGAGGTCCTACTAGAAATACCCTTAGATGCCCAAAGTTGGCCAAAATGAGAACCACCAATTCGCTGGTCTAGATTTGGCAATGCTAAAATTTGGCTTGGCTATTTGGGCTGTGTTCAAATGAAACTACATTAGGGCCCGTTCGTTTCCCCTGGAACGACCACCTGAAAAAAAAATCCTAGCCGGAATGCTAGTTAAATTTATATAAGCTTCGTCAGCTAGAATAATTCTTGGGCTAGTATTACTATAATCGAACGGGCCCTAAGTGAGTTGAGTGACCTTTTGACTATAGAACGGTGGAACTACATATATGACTATATGAGTTGAGTGATATTTTTTTACAGTCGTTTTGTATCAGGTATGTTAAATTTATATATCGAAATAAATATATAGATTCAGGCCCTGTTCGCTTCTCTTATAATTCATCTTTTTCAGCTTGTTTTTTGAGCCAGAATAGTATTTTTCTCTCGTAACAAATCAACCGGAACAGCGTTTCGGTTTGTTTTTTCAGCGAAACGAACGGAGCCTCAGTGATCTTTGATTGTAGCAACGAGCAATCATTTATGCCCGTTTGGAATGTAGAAATTTTACTATTTCATAAGTCTTTTGTATAAAATAAACTGATTTATATGAAATCCCTATACAATTCTCGGGAATTTTTCATGCATTCCAGTTTCCAAAGTTGGATAATAAAGCCCAAAGGTATTTGGATGCAACGGTGGCACGTAATTTCTAAACATTCCCTATGCAACAAATAAGGTTTGAGTTACAGCTCAATGACAAGTGGGCCACGACCCAACAGAATTTTCATATCAAATCTCGTTCCTTCAATTCACTGACCTGTGGGCCCAAAAAAACAGAGGGCGCACTGTCAGTCTCACCTATGCACTGACCCTTATCCCGTCTCCCCTGCTTCTCCGGCCATCTCTTCTGCCCCATCTCTTCCCCGGCGAGCTCCACGCAGATCCAGAACCGGCAGCGCCGCGGCGGAGGTCCAAGCCGAGCTCCGATTCCTCCCCGCTCCCAATCGCGCAACCCTGTCATGGCGAGCGCGGTGCGGCGGCGAGCCCCCGGGCATTCAAACCGCCGGCGCGCGACCATTCCTGTCCGCCCGCCCCCCTCTCCCTCTCGTAAATCCACCCCACGCGTCCTCATGGTTCCGCCGGCCTACACCGCCTCCCGGAACTGAAGCGGCACCGGAAGGCGGGGGAGTCCCGGGGACCGCTGCAGATGGGGTGGCGGCGGACGGCTCACAGCAAACTGAATCTCATACCTGCCCAGCTCCGAAAAACTTGTGCACGGTGCAGGTGAGCAGGTGCGTTCAGGCCTACAGGTCATCGGTCGGCGAGGATGAGCTAGGCAAACGCGTGTCTTGGCTATTTTTTTGTTTGGACAAGTCCGGATTGCTTTGCTGGTGTCTACGCTGGTTTTGGCTTATCCTTTGTCTGGGTTGCTAGTGGCGGATCCCATGCATCTGCAACTTGCTACCAATGGGATACAAGGCTTGCTACTCCAATTTACTCATATAATCTAATCTGCCGGTTGAATCAGGACAAGCTGGTAATTTCTCTGCCCTGGATGGAATAATAAACTAAATGCGTGGAGACTTAAAGTATACTACAGGGGAAGACCGCCACAGTTGACTGTGAAGCCTCTTGAGAGAGTTCAGAGTTCAGGGACAATCAATCAAGCCTGTAAGCTTCTCTGCTCTCCGTCTCTTCTCTGGCACATAGGCATAGCCACTAAGCAGCAGATGCATGGGAGCTCACGGGAAGTGTTGAAGCAGAATTGAAGTAACATGTAGATCCTCAAGATCGATCCTGTTTACTAGTTGTCTGATTTTGAATTTCTCTGCTGACAACTCTCTTGCTTTTGAATTTCCACTTTCCTTTCCTCTTTACTAGTTGTCTGATTTTTCTCCCAACAAAACACAGGTGAGCATGCCCTCCAAGCAAGTCATGAACTCATGAATCAGATCTGCTACTCATCTCCAACACAGTTCGCACTTGATTGGTATGATAAGGCACACAAAAAGGTAATCAAACATCAGTCATACATCCCATTGTATTGTTTTTGTTTGCCAGTGCACAACTATTTGGCCAAGTATTCTCTGCTTTAACCACTGCACTGCTCTGGTTGTTATTAATTTGTAGATGGGGTAGTTTGGATTGCTGAGGAGTATACTGCTCTGGTTACCTAATCATATTAGCAAAAGGATTTTCAGCGAACGGGAATGGATTCATCCCCTTCTTTCTTCTGTCAATCCCCTTTGTTGAAGCAGATCCTACCTATGACCTGCCCCGTCTCCATATTTCCTGTCTATACATCTCAATAAGGGGGTCAGTCCATCTCTCCTAAAATTTATTTCCCATTTTGTTCTCTCGCAAGCAATTTCTCGTTGCTTGCTCACTTGCTCTGTTTTCATCCTATGGAGGAGTTTAGAACTTGATCTTATCAATAATTGTTGGAGGTAACACAAACTCGATTAGCCTGAAAAAACCCACAAACCCCAGGCCGTCTCCTTGATTATATATAGAGATAGACATTGCATTGATTACAAACAGCTCACTAGAGCATAGCTAATCAGATAGGTGCCTTGGCAGCCGTACACACCTCTTGGGCTGCCCAAGGTCTTTAATGACTGTAATTAACTAGCATAGTTATCTAGGAAGTGCTTAGGAAGCAGGGCTTATTAACTACATTTCTCCCCCTAAGACCTGCTTCAACTAATCTTGATCTCCTTGATCCCAATCCTGCTCCTCATCTCTTCCAGCTTGGTTTTGCCCAAGGCTTTAGTCAGTATATCAGCGAGCTGATCTGCAGTGGGAATGAACTCTGTCTTGATGCTACCTTCTTCCACACAATCTCTGATGAAATGATGCTTGATTCTAATATGCTTGCTCCTGTCATGGAAAACATGATTCTTTGCCAAAGCCAGAGCAGACTTATTGTCTACTCTGAGTTCCACCACCTCAACTTTTCTTCCCAACAAATCTGCAAACAGTCTTGACAACCACAAAGCTTGGGTTGCAGCTGTTGTCATCGCCACATATTCAGCCTCACAGCTAGACAGAGCAACAACTCTCTATTTGACAGACTGCCAGCTGATCAGGCTGGTTCCAAGGAAGAACAAACATCCAGTTGTGCTTTTGCTTGAATCAACATCTCCAGCCAAATCTGAATCACTGTAACCCACAAACCTTGCTTTGTCTGTTGTTCTGGTGTAGCAGAGCCCATGATCTAGAGTACCAGCCAGGTATCTCAAGATCCTCTTCACAGCCTGAAGATGTTCAGTTGTTGGCTTCTCTAGAAATCTGCTAACATACCCTACAGCAAAAGCCAAATCTGGTCTTGTGTGCACTAGGTATCTCAAGCTGCCAACCAGTCTTCTGTACTGAGTTGGATTTACTTCCTTTGCTGTGCTTTCCTTGCTCAATTTCAACCTTTCTTCCATGGGTGTGGTGGCTGGAGTACAACCTGCCATACCACCAAGCTCAAGTATCTTCTTAGCATAATGGGTTTGCTTCAGAGTGATGCTCCCCTCTGATTGTCTCACCTCAATTCCCAGATAGAAAGACAGAAGACCCAAATCACTCATTTCAAAGGTTTGCTTCATCTTTGCCTTGAAAACTTCAATCTTCTGCTGATTGACTCCTGTGATGATCAAATCATCAACATAGACTCCAATTACCAGTAGGGAGTCACCTGATCTCTTCCTGTACATAGCAGCTTCATACACATTCTGCTCAAAACCCATCTGCTTGAGAGTCAAGTCAAGCTTGGCATTCCATGCCCGAGGAGCCTGTCTTAGGCCATACAGAGCCTTGTGCAGCCTGTACACTTTCTTCTCCTCTCCTGGTACTACAAAACCTGGAGGCTGTGTAACATAAACCTCCTCCTGGAGTTCTCCATTCAAAAATGCAGACTTCACATCCATGTGATGTACTGCCCATCCCTCTTGTGCTGCTAGGGCAAGCAAAACACGCACTGATTCCATCCTTGCAACCGGTGCAAAAGCATCTTCATAATCAACTCCTTCCTGCTGCACAAAACCACGGGCCACAAGTCTTGCCTTGTGCCTAATTACAGCTCCATGTTCATCCTTCTTCAGCTTAAACACCCATTTCAGTGAAATTGGACGGTGACCAGGACGGGGAGAAACAAGTTCCCAAGTCCCATTCCGCTCTACTGATCTCAGCTCCTCCTTCATCGCTGCTTGCCAATCTGGATCATCTTTGGCTTCTTCATAGCTTGTAGGCTCACCAAAATGGGTGAGATTCAGTTCTGCAAACAGCCGCTGCGCCGGCGGAGGGGTTGGCTGATCACCAATAATGTCATGAATCTTCCGATAGCGGAGTTCTTCATCGTCGTGGCAAGCATCCACCCTTTCATCATCATCCTCCAGGGGGGTCACATGCTCAACCTGAGGACTTGCTGGAGCTGGTGTAGGTGTTCTGGGCGACGCAGGCGCCTCTGCCTCCGCTGCGGGCTCCTCTGCTTCCGCTGCAGGCTCTCCTGCATTCACCGGAGAGAAACCAGGCGATGCAGGAGGTGGCGGAGGAGATAGTGAAGGCGACGCTGAACTTCCTACTTTAGGGAGTTCCTCCGCCCATGGGAATTCAACAGTAAACTCACTGCTCGCTGCTTCTGGTGTGCCTGCTGCCGGTGATGCCCAGTCCCAGCCGCGGCCTTCGTCGAACACCACATCGCGGCTGACACGCACGCGCTGGGACACTGGATCATAGATACGGTATGCCTTGGCCCCTTCCGCATAGCCGATAAACACGCCAGCCTCGCCGCGGTCATCGAGCTTGCGAAACTGAGTAAGCAGCCGGGTATAAGCCACACAGCCAAAGACCTTGAGGTGGCCGACTGTTGGTGCCCGGCCGTGCCACGCCTCATAAGGAGTGGCATTCTTCAGCGCCTTCGTCGGGGATCGATTCAGAATGTGCACAGCCTCCCACCAAAACCGAGAGGGCATTTGGCGTTGCTTGAGCAAAGCTTGTGCCATGGCCACCACTGTTTGGTTCCTGCGCTCAACAACACCGTTCTGTTGCGGTGAATAAGGGGCACTGAAATGCCGTTTAATACCTTCATCAGCGCAGTATGCAGTAAACTCCGCGACAGTGAATTCGCCGCCATTGTCGGTGCGCAGGACCTTCAACTTGCGCCCGCTTTCCACCTCTGCTGCCACCTTGACCTTCTTAATTGCTTCTGCTGCTGCGTCCTTGGATGGCAGCAACACAGCCCACATAAAGCGGGTGGCGTCATCGACGAGCAGCAAGATATAACGGTTGCCCGCCGGTGTCGCTGGCGTGACCGGACCGCACAGGTCATCGTGCACCAGCTCAAGCTGATTCTGGGCACGGTATGCTGCTGCAGCCGGAAAAGAACGCCGCCTCTGCTTGGTGGTAACGCAGGTGTCACACACCTGCTCAACATGGTCAACCACCGGCATCCCGCGCGCCATCTCCTCCTTGCTGAGTCGCCGGAGTGCGTCGAAGTGCAGATGGCCGAAACGCTCGTGCCACTGCCACGCCTCTTCATCCTTGCATGCCGCGAGACAGAGAGGTTGTGCAGCCTCAAGATGCAGAATATACAACCTATTCTTCCCTCTGTGTACCTTGGCGAGCAGACGGCGGCTCTTGTCCCAAATGTGAAGCACGCCATCGTCAATCACAACCTTGGACCCTCCTTCATCAAGCTGTCCCAGACTTAGGATAGAGTTCTTCAGCGCCGGAATGAAGTAGACGCCATGAAGAACCCTCTGCTCACCGGTCTTGGCTTGGAAAACAATAGACCCGACGCCCTTGATCTCTACCTTCGACGCGTCCCCGAACCGGACCGTTCCTCGAACGCCAGTGTTCAGATCAGCAAAGAACTCTTGGCGCCCGGTCATGTGATGCGTCGCGTCGGAGTCCAAGTACCAGCCGCTGTCCACCTCTTCTTCGTCCACGCCGAGATAGGCGCGAGCACGTGGCTCGGAGAACTCGACGTGCTGCGCCGTGTAGCTGTGCGCCAGCGTGCTCTGTTCCAGGCTAATGAAGCCATGTGCCAGAAATAGAGCGCCATCTTCATCGCACTCGGCGTACTGGGCGCGCGCCTCATGCCTTCCTTGGTTCCCGCCACGCTGCCCAGCCTGATTTCTGCCGCCACGACCTCCACCACGATTGCCACCGCCGCGGCCAGCACGGTTTCCACCTCCACCGCCGCGCTCTGCATCTTCACGGCGCGGCTGGGGACACTCACGTGCCCAGTGGCCCTCCTGGTTGCAGTTGAGGCAGGTGTTGGGGCCGACGCGGCCAGCAACATTGCCATCTCCTCGTCCGCCACCACGTCCACCGCCTCTGCCTCGTCCTCGTCCACCACCGTGGCTACGTCCACCGCCACCGCGCTGGTTCCTGAATCCAGAACCACCGGCATCATCTCCCTTCTTCTCCTTCCTTCAGCGCGCTCTCCACTGCTCCTCGGTGTACAGCAGCTTGCCGTTGATGGCCACCGGCTCGGTCAGCGCTTGTTCCTCGCGATTATCCACCGCCTTGAGCCTTCCAGTCACCTCCTCAAGAGTGAGCGCCTCAAAGTCGAGGAACTGCTCAATGGCGACAACAATCTGCGCGTACTTGGCTGGCACCGTGCGCAGAAACTTCTCCACCACACGCTCCTCAGTGATGTCGTTGTCACCATGAATGACAAGCTACTGGTGCAGAGTTGACAGACGCAGGGCGAAATCCTCCACTTGCTCGCCGGGGTTGACGCCGATGTTCTCCCAATCGCGGCGTAGGCGCTGCAACGTTGCTCGACGGACCCGGTCCACGCCGATGCGAGTCGCAGCGATGGCGTCCCACGCCTCCTTCGCCGTAGCCTTGTCGAGGAGTGGGATGCCCATCTCCTTGGGCACGGCCCCGACAATCACCTCCAGTGCACGCCTGTCATCGCGAAACTGGACAGGGCCGCCCTCGATGGCGTCCTAGAGATCGCGCGCCTGCATCCTCAGCTTCATGGTCTGACTCCACTCGTAGTAGTTCCACTTGTCCAGCATCGGCCACGATGTGCTGCTACCGGAGTCGCGGTACACCACTCTGCCGTGCGGTGATTCGTAGCGACCGCCGCCGCGGTCGCGCCTCCGGTCCCGCAGTGGTGACTGCGAGCGCCTCCTGTCTCGCGACGGAGTCCGCAGCCCCCGATTCCTGCTCTCCGCCTCCTCTTCCTCCTCCTCTGCATCCTCTTCTTCTCCCTTCTCAGCAGCAATTTCGGCCCGCAGCTCCTACGCCGTCCTTGCTGCCGCCTCTGCAGCAGCCGCCGCCTGCTTTGCTGCCTGGACTGCCAGCGCTGCTGCTTCCTCTGCAGCCTTCAAGCGCGCGGCACGGCCGGAGGAGTCGCCCAGCTCTCCATCGCCGGTTCCCTTGGCCTTGAGCCTGGCAGCGCGCTCAGCAGAGGTCGACATGGGGTGGAGAAGGTGAGGAGTTGGCCTCGTGGCTCTCTGGTGTCTAACCTAGCTCCGATACCAAATGTTGGAGGTAACACAGACTCGATTAGCCTGAAAAAACCCACAAACCCCAGGCCGTCTCCTTGATTATATATAGAGATAGACATTGCATTGATTACAAACAGCTCACTAGAGCATAGCTAATCAGATAGGTGCCTTGGCAGCCGTACACACCTCTTGGGCTGCCCAAGGTCTTTAATGACTGTAATTAACTAGCATAGTTATCTAGGAAGTGCTTAGGAAGCAGGGCTTATTAACTACAATAATTGTTATACATCTGGACACTGCATAAGTGTTTTTTTTCTTACTGGTAACCATGTGAATATATTTTCAAAATATATGAATGTTACATTACACTTATAGTACATAGGATTTTTTTACTATCTTTAGCACAAAATCTCATTTATCTAGAAGTTGCCATTTTTATTCTCAACAAGAATTCTCTGTTTATTCCCTCATTCGCTTTATACTCTTGTATTGATTCATTCAAAACTTTTGCTAGCCCACAAGAACGCTTGTTTCTTCTTCTGCTGTATGCATTTGTGAGAAATTATTTCGCAAGTTGGAGCACCCACATTTGTTTTTTTTCTATAAAGTGCTTGAGTAATCAGGAATGGGTAGTGGAGCTAGTGAACGTCAAATATTGGGGAAAAAATTGGAGAAAAGGCTGCAGGATCCAAAAACAGAACCATTAATATCTTTGCCACTAGATTTTTTGGAAGACATCACATGTGGTTTTTCCACAGAAGCAGTAGACGTAAGAGGTTGCACCACTGTCTCCCAAATTCAAGATGAATCAAGACCTCCAAAAGTAAAAACCAGGACAGAAAATCAAAGGCCTTAGAGCAACTCCAGTGTAGTAGCCCCCAAATCAGGGCCCCTAATTTTGATTTTGGGGCTCCTCGTACTTTTGGGTGTCCTGTTTTCTAGGCTCAACTCCAGCAAGAGCCTCCAAATCAGGGCACCACTATTATGTTTTCTCTCTTTTCTCATTTACTATATGTATTCTGACACATTATGTCGGTGTTTCGAACAAACATCAACTAGTAAATTTATAATTGTTGCGCGTTAGGCCTGGATGGTGTACTAAAGGACACAATGTTTATATTGGTTCGGGCAGAATGTCCCTACGTCCAGTTTGCTGCTGCTCGTGTTATTAGTACCAAAAGAGGTTCATAGTAGGGGGTACAAACGGTCGAGAGAGGGACATGTCCCAAGTCTCTAATGGAAAGGTCGAAAGGATGCCAAGAGCACGGTTGCTGCTTGGCTGTATGTTGTGTGTAGAATTGATTCGTCGTCTTGTGTATCAGATCGATCGGTCCCCTTAGTGGGTGCCCTGCCCTCCCTTTTATAGATCAAGGGGGGAACTGTAACACCCCAAAATTTGCGACTTTTGAAAATAGAGTTAAAATGGTTTATTTTTGAATTTTTGTGCATATGAAAACATAGGAAAATAAAAATTTTCATTAATTTAAAATTTATCATAAGGTAGAAACATGTTTGTCGCATTTATGCCGGTCGCACCTCGTATTTCTATGTGCAAAAGTGTGGGTTTTTTATACGTTTAGGAGACGAATATCTATCTCTAGGAATTTTCCAGCTTCTTTCTGGAATTTAATTCCTACTTCCTTCATCTTAATCTTTATGTTCAAAGTTCCCAACAATATTTCCATGAGCTCCAAATACTTTATTTGGGTTCATCATGTTCCAAAGTGTCTCTGGAAATTTTCCCCAAATTTTTGGAGGTCCCGGAGTATTTTTCGTGGCTTAAATATCAATTCTGGACTTTTCTAGAATTATTTTATCCACGAAATTAATTAATTCCGAAAATAATAAATCTCTCATTTTTTTCCAACCCTCAAAGCCCATGTGCAATAATCCTAATAAATCCTAAAAGGCCCATGCATTTATTTACTAATAGGCTTTAATGATTATTTAGGCCCATTAGTAAATGTGTAGGGTACAACATCAATTAGTACCATATTGCTAGTTGATGTAGATGTGGGGAGTTTTTCTTCCTATATATATCAATCAACCCCTTGGGCAAAGCACACCAAAACTACCGTATGGGGAGCCTCTAGTTTAGGAAATCCCTTGTGTAGTAAATTAGATTTTTCTCATCCTTCTCTCGCCGTTGCCGTCGCCATTGCTGTCGCCGCCGCCGCCGCGCTGCCCAGCCCAGCCATACTCTCCTCGGCAACGAGTAAGGCTGTCTGCCATGTTCCTGCCGATGTCCAACGTGGCTCGTCCGATCGAGTCTTTGTTTCCGGCAATCTGCTATTTGCTGATCAACAATCACCCGGTGCCACACCGCCCGTACGTGCTGGCATTGGCGACGTCCATCATCAGAGAGGATTTCAGCCAGGCTACGCGACCTTGCCATTGTCCTTCGACGTAGGTGAGCGCATCCACAGGAACCCTCTCTATCTTATTCCCTGTCGCATGAACCCAGATTTTGGCATGAAACTTCTGTTTGTTTCGCTGCAGACGTGTTGGCCGTGGATATCTGTTCTGTCCATGGGGCCGGCAACCTTCCTGCTCCACCACCCCGTGAGCCTCAGCAGCATAGCTGCCGTCCAACCCCCTGCTCCAGCAGCAGCGTCGATCGGCCACGAAGTTCAGCCAGCAAAGACTCTGCGTTCTTTTCTTCTTCATGCTTGTAAGATCGATCAAATCCACATGTGCCACGTCTGATCTGCACACAGAACTCCAACCAAAATCACCGTTGCATGTGAGTTTCTATCACTCTGCATTTTAGGTCCCTCTTTCTTTGTAATCGATTCATTGTTCTTCGTGTCTCTTGGAGGTTACAATCTGACATGCATCTGTTGAGCTCCTATACGATCATCAGCTGTTGCCGTGTGCCCTGCTCCAGTTAGCTGTTCCAATTAGCTTGATGACATCACATGACATCACGTATATGTTTTATGGCCGTTTTCTTATAGAAAAACAAATCCAACAATACTATAGAAATACACCACTTGCAATCAACCATGGATCCCCACCGTTTCTCCGTTTTAACTCCGATTTGACACGTTCAAATTGCATTAGGTTCATAATTTTATAATTTACATGTTCATACTACTGTTAGAAAATGTTTTCAACTTTTAAAATTCGTGCCTAGATTTAATCTATTATTTTATTAAAGGAAATCTTGTTTATTTCAAATCTTCTGCGTTTTAATTCTGTTTTGACCCATTCAAGTTGCGTTAGATTCATATCAACGAGATCTACGCGTTAGTGACAGTGTTTACCATATTACTAATTCTGAAATTTTATGGTTTAAATCATATCTTGATTAATAATTATGTAACTGGGTTTTGTAAATAAAATATGATTTATTTTACTTTAGTTTTATAATTTGAATCTAAATTTGACTTAATTCCATATATAGTATCTATAAAATATCTTATATATGTTATTATATAATTAAAACACATGAAGCTAATAGTTTTATATTTTCTCATATGAGCAAATCTTTCGGTAGATGTATCTTTTTCACCGTAGCTTCGATTAGCGTGTTTTTCGCGTCTGTGTGTTCGTAGCGAGACGTAGATTCATTTTACAAACTTTTCATCTTGATTTTATGTTTGGTGTACTATTCTAATTTAGATCTATTGTTTGCTTCGTGTATGATTGTATGGATGCTTGTGTGGTGCTTTATGATTTCGTCCAGTCGGTGAGATATACGTGGTGATCAAGAAGAAGAACGTTGAAGATTAAAGCTTACCGAAGGATCGGTGTTTAAGGCAAGTATAGCATGGGATCTTCCTTATTACCTATTCACCTTTAATCATTTAGTTCATGCTGCATGTGTCTACCTTGACTACCAATAAGGAGATCCTAGTCTTCTGTACTTATACCTTGTTACCTTTGGGTTATTGCATTGGGTAGTTTGATGCTAGTGCTCAACCACAACCATGATCTTGTAACTTGACTAATGGTATATGCAATAAACATTAAAAGATGTTTTTTAGCAACATGGAACAAGGGGGCTAGAGCATCGGACTGTTTTTATGGTGCTCTAGATTCCTCTCTCTAATGATTTATCTGTAAGTGATCATCCGGGACTTACAGTACAGCTGTGAGGGCTACATGGCTCTAGCTTTAGCTCAGTATGAGGATATTTTCTAGCTTGTTAGAGGTTACCTTTATTGGCGTAAGAATGGCTTGCCGAATCGGGTATAGTGCGGCCTCTGTCCCCATGTGTATAGGCTGCGTGTCAATGTGCCATCGGGAAGGGGGGCTCTACATCTGTTTGCCGAGTGAATCTAATGGCCCTAACTTGTTAGACGAACCTTTGAAAGGCTTCATAGTGAACCCTGCCGACCTTCCTTGGTAGTGGGTCAAGAGGCTGATCACCTCGGGCGAAAGGGTAAATCACGACTCACAGTGAAAGTGTACAACCTCTGCAGAGTGTAAAACTAGTATATCAGCCGTGCTCACGGTCACGAGCGGCCTTGGAACATTTATGGAATAGATGATGAACACTGATGATACTGATAATAAAGATGCTCACTAATGATTACCGTTTATTCTACTCATTATTCATGTTTACCTGATCATGTGTTTATGGGCTTGTGATAAACTTGTTGCTACTCAATTGCTAAAATCATGACTCATTAAAAGCTAATCGCAGTGAACCAGTGTCAGCCTTTTGAGCCTCATCAACCCCATGTTATATTTGTTGAGTACGGCATGTACTTACGCTTGTTTTACTTTTCAAATATTTATATGAAAATCCCGGATGGGTACCAGATTGTTGGTCTGGAGGAGTTAGGCTTGTGATCAACCGGTCAGTTGTCCCTGTGGATTTGGAGTCTTCACCTAAAGATCGGAGTCGTCTTTCCGCCGTCTATACTCTGAGGTTATAATATTTATACTAATACGCTATGTATTTAAGCAATGTCTTTTGATAATACCTTTATTTGTAGCTATATGTGAGATTTGACTTTCTGGGCTCACATATGGTGCGTATTTGGTTTTGTTCTTAAAACCGGATGCTACAGGAACATGGGCTACAGATGGGAGAAAGAGGAAAAAACCAAAGGCAGAGAAGGTCCTTCGAAGGAGCCGGGTCCTCCCTTCCCCCTGTGCCTGCCCTGCTAACATGGCAGACTGTGTCAGGGATGGCGTGTTTTTCTGATCCTCGTAGGGCCGTGCCCTGGCTTTATCCAGCAAGTGGGTACGTCCCATCCTACACCGGCAGACAGTGCGGCGTGCTAGGGAGCCGAGCTGTGGCCCTGTGGGGAGTAGCCGGGGAGGTGACCACGTGTCCGTCACTGTAGATGATGTGAGTTCTCCTTTGGATTGTAGTGGTTGTCGTATGCCTGTGTCAGGATCCACGTCCGAGGGCTGACGGCGGCGCCCACAACACTGTAAGACCGTAGTCGGTGCCTACAACACTGTTCGGGCTTTACCATGCCTGGAAGGGCCTAAAGCGCCCGTCCCGTCGTATCCTGGCGGTACCTTCCTGCAGGCGTGCAGGGCATGGTCCTCGGTACTGCTGTTGACTCGAATGTCCTGTCGTACCCTATGCTCGTCATTATGAAGGAGCAGGGTGCAGTCGTCGGGCGAGGCGGAGCCTGCCCTTGGACGTCGGGCGGGGCGGGGCCAGCCCTCAGATGTCGGGCGAGGCGGAGCCAGCCCTCAGTCGTCGGGCGAGGCGGAGTCTAGCCCTCGGAGGTCGGGCGAGGCGGGGCCAATCTCCTGTCGTTCGGGCAAGAAGCGTAGTGGCGTTCTTGTTTGACCGGAAGCGTCAACGTTCGATGGTTATTAGTTTCACCTCATTGGGTACCCCGGTATTAGGTCCCCAACAGTAGCCCCCGAGCCCGAATCGCCCGGGGGTGATTTGACTTGCTAGAGGGTGCGCGCGAGCGTACCCGATGGGTGTAGCCCCCGAGCCCTCGGGTGATTCGGGTAGAATCGCCCGGGGGGTATCTCGATTTGCCAGAGGGTGCACGCGAGCGCACCCGTCGGGTGTAGCCCCCGAGCCCCCGGGTGATTCGGATAGAATCGCTCGGGGGGTAATTTCAGACCCTTCGCGGGTATGGTTGTGAGATTTGGTTTTCGTCAATCTGGACAGTTTAAAGGAAACCCTGGGGTCCCGTTCGCGGGGATTCGTCCAGGGTTAGCCCGGTTGGGACTTGATTTGCGGATCGAGGTTCCCTTGAGGCTTGTGTTCCTGAGTTCTGGCCGCTCGTGGGCCCATCCCTCGTTGGGACGGTCGTCGAGACTGTTGGGCCAGCCCTTGAACTCCTAGGCCCAGGTGGGCCGGAGAAAAAGCTTTTTGACCCGTATCCCCTCTGTGTGAAAAGAGTCCTGGTCTGCTTGGGGAAGGCGAACCGTCCGGCGTGATTTTGGTGGGAAAGGATAGGGATCGCGGGCGCGTATCCCACGACGTGACGCGACGGTGTATCGTGGCAGGCTCGGAGACCTAGGCGGGCGGTTGCTCTTCTCGCATCCGCGCTCCTATAAAACCGAGGGGTTCGCCCCCAGGGTTCCGTACTTTGCCTCCTCGCCTTCGCATCGTCAACCTCCGCCGCCAATCGCCTGAGCCTCCCGCACTTGCATCGCGGCCGCCGTCAAGCTCGCATCCGCATCGCAGCCGCCGTTGAACTTGCATCCACCCCCCTCCCAATCGTTTCAATGGAGCCGTGGTGCAGATCCAACATCACCCCTCAGCGCCAGGAGGGCCTCGTTCGTCGTGGCCTCCTTTGTCCGCTGACCGCCGCCGAGGAGTGGCGGCTGCCCGATAATGAGGACGAGCCGTCGCCGCCCGAAGGGTATGTCGTGTCCTTCGCTCCCTTCCACGAGCGGGGATTCGCCATACCTGCTCACAAGTTCCTTTGGGGGCTATTGGATTACTACTAGGTGGAGCTGTAGCACCTGACTCCCAATGGGGTCCAGCACATTGCGGCGTTCGTCGCCCTGTGTGAGGGGTTCCTGGGGATTAGTCCCCACTTCGACCTATGGCGGTATTTCTTCGCCGTCAACCTGTCGAAGAAGCGGGTTGGGAAGCAAGAGCTGAGCATGCCGATGGGATGTGTCAGCATTCATCTCCGCAACAACCGGGTGAATGAATACCCGTCGATGCGTCTGTCGACCTCCAACAAGGGGTGGCATTCGCATCGGTTTTATGTCAAGTACGACGTTGCCGCCCCCTTGCCGGTGTTCTCCGGGCGCATCATCGAAGAGGTCTCGGGGTCGTGGAAGTGGGGTGTCCCGGACAAAGATAAGAAGAGGATCAAGGACCATCTCGCCGCCCTCCAAATTCTGAATGAGAGGGGCGTGAAGGGATCGGGGATCATCGACGCCTACCATACGCGGAGGGTGGCGCCATTGATGAGCCGCGCGCTTCCCCTGTACCTGATGGCACCCGGGGCGTCGCTCGAAGGGACGGCGCTCGTCGACGAAGCGCTCCCCCCACCGAAGTGGCGCAGCGTATCAAGGAGGCGATGGAGCCTTCGAAGGAACCACCGGCGTTGTCCTTGATTTCGTGTATCTGGTGCCGGGGCATCCCCCAATGCGGCCGGAACCAGGGTTCATAGATTTCGTAAGTTCTTTTTTCCCGTGCCTCCTTTTCACTTGAATTTCTGACTCATTACGCTGACCTCGGGATAGCGGGACCAGCCGAAGAGACTCGTCTTCGAGGACAGCCCGGCTCCGCTGCCGAAGGACCGGATCCTGGCGATAGCGAATCGCACCGCGGCCGAGTGGGATAGGAAGACGAGGGAGCTCAAGAGGAAAAAAATGCTACGGAAGCAGCAAGCACGGGAGCGAGGAGAGGAGACAGGCAGTGACGACGACGACGACGATGACAAGGAGTTTGACGAGGTAGTAGCCGATGTGGATTGGGATGTTCTGGGGGTGAGGATTCGCTGACAGGCACCCAATTGTCCACGCAGGGACCCTTCCCGTTCCACGTGGGGGGAAGTGAGTCCGTGAGGCCGGCGGAGACGGGCCAAATCATCGGCCCGTCCTCGGGACCGGTGGGAGCCGGCGGATCCGCCGCCACACCCGGGGTGCCGGTGGAGGATCGGTGGATGGGGGGAGGTGGATCTGCTGCTGCCCCCGAGGTGCTGATGGAGGGGGCGGCTCTGCTGCCGCGCCCCACGAGCCGATGGGGGCGGGTGGATCTGCCGCCACGCCCGAGGTACCGACAGAGAGGGGTGGCTCCGCCGCCGCGCCCTCGGAGATAAGGGAGGCGAGCCCCTCTGCCCGGGAGCAGGGGGCAGGCTCGAAGCGGTCCTGCCTAGACGAGTTGGAGTAGGAAACCGGGGGTTCGTCCCCAAAACATCCCTACCGCCCAACAGCGCCAGAGTAAGTCACCGATTCCTTTGTTTTTCTGTTTTTCAGCGTGACCTTATGCCTCTTAACTCTTGCAGAGTCTTGCGACGGGGCCGTTCTTTGGCGCTGGCGCACAAGAAGAGTGTTGCTCTTTAGGCGGAACGGGTGCCGTCGCCTGACGTCGCTCTTGTTTCGGGCAGGAGCGGAGCCGATGTTGCGGCCTCGTCGGCCGGCCAGGCGCCGCCCGCGGTGGCGCCCGTGCCCACGGTGGGTCAAGCAGGCGCCGGGGCTGAAGAAGCGCCCTCGGGGGTCGCCGAGCACGTGGCGGCGGAGGTGATTCCGCCACCCTCGTCGGAGCGGATGGAGCTGCCGCTCGTGCTAGCGGCGCCCTCCGTTGTGGGCGCGGCGCCGCAAGCCGAGGGCCCGGCGTCGCAAGTGTAGGTGGCCGTGACCGCGCCAAGCCAGGAGCAGCCGAACGGAGCCACGGTGGTGTCCGAGGTGGCGGCGCAATCCGTGCCTCCGGCGCCCCAGGCGACGGCGTCCGAGGCGGGCCGGATGGGGGGGGGACACGGCCGGAGGGTCCTCGGGCGCCGTGGCGGTGGTGGAGAGGACCAGCGAGAGGTCGCCCTCGGCCCTGATGTCGGGGGGCAGCCGCTCGCCCGCGCGGGGTGAGCCACCGCTCCAGTGGATGGATCCTCGAGGCCCAACGTCGACTCTCTTCTCGCTCGACGATGCTACCGAGAGCATAGAGCGGGGGAGTCTCGACGAAGGGATCTCGGTGATGATGGATGTCCTGGATCAGGCCAGGGTCGTCCTACGTGACGCCATCATTCCCAATGGCCGGGTATCTGCTTGATCTTCCCTCTCGCTTTCTTCTTTCCTCATGTATTTTTGTATCTTTGACACTGGTCTTCTTTTCAGTCCCTCATTGCTCGTAGTCGGGAGAAATCTCGGTTCCTCTACAAGCAAAAGGTGGAATGGGACCGTCTCATCGAGGAGGCCCGGCTGCGCGGAGATGTGAGCGCCCAGCTTGCTGCCGCCAAACAGCGGGAAGCCGAGGCGCGTCGGGACGAGGAGGAGATCCATGGGATGTTCCAGGATCTGTCGGCGAGGGTGCAGCAGGACGAGGAGGCGGCCGCCGGGATCCGAAAGGAGCGGGACGAGCTGCTCCAGAAAGACGCCGAGGCCAGCCAGCGGGCCGTCGAACTCCTTGATGAGCTGGAGACGGAGCAGAATCTTAAGTTGAAAGCCGAGCACAGGTCTGTGGCACTGCAGCAGAAGGCGGATCAGGATGCCGAGGTGATTGCCCGGCTGCGCAGGGAGCGAGACGAGCTGCGCCAGACTGCGGAAAGACTCCGCTCGGAGCGCGGCACGGTCCGCGAGGAGCGCGACCGGGCCGTCCGAGAGCGCGACGAGGAGCGTCAGGTGGTCAGCTCCCTCCGGGCGGATCTTGGAGCCGCGGTGACCCGAAGGCTGGAGGCCGAGAGCATCTTTGCCGGGCTAGGCACGGAGCTTGCCGAGGTGCGGGGGACTCTTCAGGCCGAGAGTGACGAGCACGATCTTCTGCACGCCGCCGTCGGCGTGGTCTTCGATGACCTTGGGGTGGCGCGGCCGGAGGAAACCAGCTCACTTGCGGCCCATGCCGCGGATATCACGACGCGGTTGGGCCAGTTTGAGGAGAACGCCTTTCACGCCGGGATCACCCAGGCCTTTGCTGTTGCCCGCTCGCACTATGATCAGGAAGTTAACTTGGAGGTAATGAGCCTCGGCTTATATATATATATATATATATATATATATATATATATATATATATATATATATATATATATATATATATATATATATGCACACACTTCATTCTACATCCCATTATCCCTTCGAGGTTACTAGTGCCAAAAATATATATATATGAAGAGTGGTTGCTGTGTATCAGTTAGGCTAAGCTTTGGTTGCTAAATGCTAAGTCAATATCTCCACTACAGAGATTTGGTAGACAAGAAGCTTCAATTGCAGATTTTCACATCAGCCAAACATAGTTCAAAAATGATTGTTTTGATTTCTGACTAAGTGACTAAAACTTTTGAAGTAATGATTTCTGATTAAGTGAATGAAACTTTTGAAGGAATGAAACACAATTCTCAGCTAGTAATTACAGTGTATCAGCATCACAAATAGCAGTTTGGTGAAAGTAAAATTCAGAAAAAAAAATATACCTGCAGTAGACTGGGATGAATGTGATGCCTTGCTAACCCTCAACTATTAGAAATATCATTAATTAGAAACTTTGTTCACTTATCACATATATGAATAAAAAAACAAAGGCAAGTCTAGTTTATTACTCTATTGTATGGCCACTGAACTGGCATTGGCTTAGCATCAGCCAAAGTCTCAATGTCACCATAAGGGCGAGGCAGCATTGTATCCCTTTTAATCACAACCTTCACAACAACTTCACAAAATAGCCTTCCAAGAGGTTGGCCTCCTAGTACATTGCTTGGATTTGTTGAAATAACTACTGCCTTAGCCACAGCTTCTGGCTGCAACAAGACATATAATGTTACCTTCTTTCCAACCTGAAATGGTTTATGCACTTGTCAGCAAATATTGAACAATTGTATACAACTGCTAGAACTGAAAGCACTGTTACATTAAGAAAATTACAAGTTCAGTAGGTGAAACACGAGGGGCTTTATTCTTCTTTGTTGGGGCTACATTTTTTATGGGGCTACATTTTTTATGGGACTCGTAGTGCTGCACTCCCGATGAAGATCAATTGATCCTCCACAACACTGTGCACAGAGGAAGCAGGAGCACGCTGCGCACATGGGGCAGGAGCAGGTTGGGCATATGTATATGTATGATTACATTTGGCAATTGAGAATTTTTACAATGGTTGTCGAAAAATGGACGGCTCATGAGGACCGATCCGATGGCTAAAAAGGCAGAGGAACCAAGAGAAACCAATTTGAGAGGCACCGGGAGGAACTTAGTGTGTATTAAATGGTGGGACCATACGCACCGGGTGCATACTAAAATTGGTGGGATTAGCACCCAGCAAAAAGTGGGAAATTTTCTATTTTCGATTTTTTATGTAATTGAGGATAGAATGGTAAATCTATAATTGAAAAATAATGTTTTGGGTAGCACAGAGATGATTGAAGTTGTATAGTCTGTCACGTATAATTCTCCGTCAGACCAGGCCCGGCCCTCTCTCGTCGCTTTGTTCGTGCTGCGGCGGCGGGTGAGGTTGAGGATGAGGGCAGCGGCGGCGGCTGCGAGGGCGAGGGTGAGGGCAGGGCTGCGGCGGCCAGGGCTCCTCACTAGTCCCCGGTGAGTGGCGGCACCGCGTAGATCCGACGATGGCGGTGGATGAGACGAGATCCAGGTTCGAGGTGGCAAAGCTGGCGGCGGCCTCGCCGTCCCTGGCTCCTGCTCTGCGTGCCGCTTCTCCTCGACTTCGTCCCGCTCGACCCGCTGCGCCACCTCCATCGCCAGCCTCCCGACGAGTGCGCTCGCTGACGCCGCGCTCTCCACCTACGCCCGCCTCCGCCTCCCCCACCTCGCCGCACAACTCCTCCACTCCCTCCGCTGCCGTGGGCGCGTCCGCCCCTCCCTCCAGGCAGCCAACGCCGTGCTCTCTGCACTTGCGCGCAGTCCGTCAACGACACCGTGGGCAAGGTGGAGGACCTGAACGACCTCCCCTACTACACCTACCGCAAGTCATAGTGTAACAATTCCCTGCCCTTTTCAGTTTTTTTCAGGTTTTAGTCTCATGTCATAGGACTGTTGGACAGGATTACATGAGCAGTACAAAAGATGTGAGAAAAGAGCAAGAGCTGACCAAATTACTAATAGAATTTTCAAGTTGCAATGCACTAGATTACTTGTCCACATGATATAGGTACCAGTTAACACAAATTAGGTTATCAGTAACTTTCCAATTTCCAAAGGTGTGGTAAAGCTGTCTTCAGAGAGAGAGCATAATGAAATCACCAGTTCCTTTGGATTGTCCTTTTGACTGAAAACTGACCCTTTCTATCCTAGGTTCTACAAGATAGTTACTACATCAGAAAACTATCCAGTTGTGCTATCAAAGTATATTATGTCTCTTGTCACTAAAGGTAGGTGCCACTTGGAATTGTTACACTGCAACTACACTATGAGCAAATGCTATATACTACTACAGACCAAAGCTCCTTGCATCAAAAGCAGACTTTTTAGCACTACTACTACTACTACTAGGCACTAGCAATCACTGCATTAAACCTACAATTTCTTATTGATCTGAACCTGCAATTTCTTATTGATCTGAAGTGATGTGAGCCTGTGACGAGTCGAGCCCACTTAGTAATTTGAACCCTCTCACTGGGCTACTCTATATGTCTGATAAGCACTGTCAGTCTGCTATCATGTCCGGTTTTGTAATTATTAGCCTTGTCGATTATCAAATAGCCAAATTAGTAATGGTTTTTTTTTCAGTGGTGATGTAACTGAAGTTTGGTGCACCATGTGTCAGCTGTTAGTTTCATTTCTCTGATCCATGCATCTCAGATTGCTTACCAGTTACCACCACCAAATTTTACTACTAAATAATGGAACTGTCTTAACATATTTACAGTGAACTTACACATACTGTATTATCAGCTTGTGTACTTTTAGTTATGTCCAATGTTACTGATAATGATTTGGTGGATCATCAGTAAAAATAAAGGGATTGCACTATTTTTTTCAGGCTATTGAATTAGAGGCTGAAGCTTACCCATTACAAGATGAGCTGACAGCAAAAATTATTTCCATCAACGTGGAACGAGTCCGACGCTGATAATTTGGCAAGCTGGTTGCATTGACAAGGAGAGTCCAGAAGGTAAAAGTATGGTCATAATGATGCTTTTGCTTGTTGTGATCCTTTTAAAACTTTTTTTTTGAATATTCCAATCTATATTTTCACTTAAGGTCAGATATGAGATAGAGCAGCTGATGGATGACGATGGTGATATGGCTGAAATATATCTCACTGAGAAGATTGAATGCTTGTTTTTGTTTTTGATAGTAGCATGATAAGTTAGCATGGTTATGTTAGGTGCACGACTTAACAAGTTTAATGTTGGCACATACAGAGGCATTAGGAAAGCTCTAGTTGGCTTGAATATCAGATGTCTGTCGGTGGGTGCTTGCCTTCAACTAGAAATACCTTCCATGTTGCTGTAATTATAAGGATTTTCATATTTCTGTGTGGGAAAAATATTTCCTTTGAGCCACTGGATGGAGTGCAGTTGTCATGTGTGTGGTCCTTGATTAATGATGAATCTACATCTGAATGTGATGCAGGCCAGCCCCGCAGGCACCTTTTAAGCACTGGATGAAGTGCATTTGTCAACAAGAAGCTTGTCTCAGGGGACGCCAGATGCATATCTTTAGAGTACCCAGAGAAATGACAAGTTACAGAATGACTGAAACTTGTGGGATCATATCTTTAGAGTACCCAGAGAAATAACAAGTTCGTCAATTTGGGTCAACTGGAGCACTTGTCTCGGGAGTTGAAGCAAAAAGTGATGATGTAGAAGACTATATGGCATTTGCTGATTTAGTACTTCATTTAGGCTAGTTTTACTAAGAAGCCTAGCTGCTGTTATTTCTCTGTTAGTAGTATTGCATGCTTGTATGAGGGACACATTCCATACTTCCAGTTAGACATGTATCATATGGATGTTTGTATGAGGGACTATATTTCGTGTTCAGTTTTTTCATAAAGAAACAGGAGACGATTAGTTTCTTCTTTAATTGTGCATGTTTGGTTAATGTCTCAGTGATTGTTTCCTTAATAATATAAGTAAATTCATAGAAAATGCTATCTGCTTGATCTGTTAGAGGTGACATCCAAATTGTTTCATGTCCACAGGTCATCAGATTTGGGAAGCTTCAGGGTATCCAAACTAGCATGTTATTTTATCAGACAACTGCTGGAGAAAAAAAAATATTAGACAACTAAACACAATGTAAGTTTGAACTCTTTACTCACTAGTAGTTTCACACATGAATTGTTGAAGGAAATGTTTGACTAAGTATTTACGCCTGAACATACATGAATTTAGTTCAGCATATCGTTTAGGTCTGAACACACATCGTTCTAGCCATCTGGAGAAACTAAAGATCAAATATAGCTTACTAAATAGACAACACATAGTAGTTCTAAAAAGGCCTAAAATGGCTGGTCTGCTGTTTCCCTAGATCCTTGGCCCTTTGAACTCGTTTAGCGATAGATTCGCTACTAAATTCATCTACGACAGTAGGAGGAGTATTGACAACTAATTTTGTTGGCGGTCGTCCTCTTTTCCTATTTTGAGCTCTTGCATGTTCCTTTCGTTCCTTTCCCTCCTTTAGTTCCTTTCCCTCCTTTAGTTCATTTTTCTCCTTTCGTTCCTTTCCCTCCCTTCGTGCTAGCCTCAGGGTTTGGAGTTTTAGTCTCTATTATCTGAACATCGCTTGCATTTTCATCCTGTTCGTGCTGGCGTTGTTCGTCCGGATTGTTCGCATAGTACTGTTCCTCCTAAGAATCATCAAGAAAAATGTTAGACCCAGCATATTTTATACAGTCTGGTATAAGTTGTTCCAATTGGATCATTTTTAATATGAATTAAAAGTTCAGACCGTGATGGGCCAAACTTTTCCTCTGTGTGTAACCCTCTTCTTCCTCGTCCTCAAGAGACGGGATCTGCTTCTTGCGGCACTCTTCTTGGCCATCTTCTTCTTCTTTGGCCCTCTCTCGTCGTCCGCATCCACACGACAACTGGCATTCCTCTTGTACCGACTCACGCCACAGTGTGGACAGCTCTGCAAGTTCTCATACTTGCCCCGATATAGGATACAGTGGTTAGGACAGCCATGGAACTTTTTAAGCTTCATCGCCACTAGCCGGATAAGCTTCTTCGCTCGGTTGGTATTGGCGAGCACCTTGTTACCCCCTGGGTATGTGTCAGCAAGGATACATAACAGGTCATTGAAGCTAGTGTCGGACCAGCCATGGCGAGCCTTCAGCATCAGCATCTGGAGGTTAAAACACAGCGCCGTCCAGTGCTTCGGACAATCCTTATAGAGGGGATCAATTGCCTCCTGCTTCATCTCTCTGAAATTCTCCAGCCATCTCAGGCTCCCAAACAGAATGTCGTCGTGGTCAAGACGGTTAGCGATTGACTCAAAAAGGTCCGCAGTCTCGGTATCCCTCACTGGCTCACCACCATCACCATCATCGTCGTCAGTCGTGTCTTGGAGTAGATCATCCATTGTGACATAATCATGATCTGCATTGTCATCGCCAGTAGCAGCATTGTCGTGCCCGCCGGTCACTGCTGATGAGGTTTGTTGTTCAGCATTCACTGCCGCCGTCGTCGCTGTCGACGAGTTCCCTCTTCCAGATGCACCGGCACTCGGATCCTCTGCTTCCCCATGAAACTTCCAAATGGTGTAATCCTCGACGAAACTGTACCGGATCAAGTGAGATTTCACCGTGTCGTCTCCGTGGGCAAGAAGGTTCTTGCAGCTCTTACACGGACAGATGGTGAGTTCCTGCTTTCGACTCAGACGATGCCTTTTGGCAGCGGCAATAAACTTTGTCACATGTTCCAGGAAAGCTGGATCTAGCCTCGATGTCTTGTACATCCATTCCCTGTCCATGACCGCGAACACCTTGCACACACAACAAACAACGAAAATGGCACATATAAGCACAGCAGTACAGAAAAAGACAACCGAGTAGCTCTAGATCTGATGATTTCTCTCTCCTCCAAATAGATCTAGATCTAGATCTTGAGAAAAAGCACCCAAATCATGGGAAAGAGAGAGGATTGAGGGTTTGAGAGCGAGAATCAACCTCTTGCGATGCCCCCTTCAACAAATCCAAGGGCAAAGCCTCTCCCCCTAGAAAATGGCCACTTTTTAGGGTTTTGAGGTCAAAACCCAAAAAAATGAAGGAGGAGCCATGGGGAAGAAGGGTGGGTGCGGCTGCATTTATAGCCCAGACTTAACCGAGGCGGGCACTATAAGGAAACCGCCTCGGTTAATCGCCTATTAACTGAGGCGGTTGCTTTAGAACAAACGACGTGGTTAATCGATTAACCGAGGCGGTTGCCCTATAGTGCTCGCCTCGATTAATACTGATTAACGGAGGCGGTTGGCTTAGGGCAACCACCTCGGTTAAACGATTAACCGAGGCAGTTACGTTAGGGCGACCGCCTTGGTTAATAAGCATTAACCGAGGCGGTTTCTCTATAGTGCCCGCCTCGGTTAAGGATTAACCGAGGCGGTTGCTGGCCTGGCTGCCCTGCCTCGAATAACTGAGGCGGACAACCAGGTCAACCACCTCGGAGCCCATTTGGTAAACGTTGTGTAAAAGATTTTGTGTAGTAGTGTGTTTAAAGGTGGTAGACAAGATTCGTCGTAATTTCCTTTGGAGAGGCAGGAAGGAGACAAATGGTGGACACTGTTTGATTGCATGGCCCAAGGTTTGTCGTCCGAAGGAATTAGGAGGTTTGGGTATCTTGGACCTACAGAAATTTGGTTGGGCTCTCAGGGTTAGATGGCTGTGGCTGAGTAAAACTGAACCTGATAAGCCATGGGCAACCTTCCTTGTCACAATTCATGGGAATGCCCAAGCTCTTTTTGTCTTGGCTGTGACCACAGAGGTTGGCAATGGGGCAGACACTAAGTTCTGGACTGATAAATGGTTGAATGGGTCTTCTATTGAGCTACTGGCCCCTCGTCTATTTGCATGTGTTCCAAAAAGGCGGGCAAGAAGGCGCACTGTTAGGGAAGCGCTAATGGATAATAGTTGGGTGCAGGATATTCGAGGCCACCATTTTGTTGCAGTCTTGGCTGAATATCTAGATATTTGGGACTTGGTCCAGGAAGTAGTACTTCAACCTGAGGTTAACCATGTTAACAAATGGAAATTTGAGACTTAAGGAGAATTCTCTACCAAATCGGCGTGTGAGGCGTTCTTCCTTGGAGCAATCCTTTTTGAGCCAAGCAAATTGATTTGGAGTAATTGGGCTCCTAGGAATTGTAAATTTTTCCTCTGGTTAGTAGCACATAACCGTTGTTGGATGGCTGATAGACTTGCTCGACGTGGTCTGCCCCACCCTGAACATTGCCCATTTTGCGACCAGAAGGATGAAACAATTCAGCACCTCCTGTGTTCATGTGTCTTCTCACTGCAATTTTGGCACCAGCTGCTCCGTCGTTCTGGATTACCAGATGTTGCACCTCAACCAAGTTCGGCAAGGTTCTTTGATTGGTGGCAACAAGCTGGCAGCACTTTCAACAAGGACGTTGGGTAAGGCTTTAACTCGCTGGTCATGCTGGGGGCTTGGATCCTTTGGAAGGAAAGGAACAACATTGTGTTTAATGGTGTCTCGCCCAGGTTGGATCGGGCACTTCTCCTTGCACAGGATGAGGCAGATCACTGGATGCTGGCAGGCGCCAAGGGTCTCAGAGGTCTGGTGGCTGCTGCTAGTCGTGGTGGTCGTTAGCGGCTCCTGTAGTTGAGGTTTTGGTCATTTCTTAATATAAACAGGCGTGTTTGTAACAAAAATGTCCTGAGGTGTGTGTGGTGTGAGTTTTGTATTGGCTATTTTGAGCCTTCCTTTTTTCTCTATCTTAATGCAATGATACGCAGCTCTCATGCGTATTTCAGAAAAAAAAAAACACTGCTTATCACAGAACCATACAAGTTCGTTCCTCTTTGTTTGTTTCACTTTCCTGAAAGATTCATCAGTCAGCAGTATGGTTCTGCACTTTGAGTTCCTGTCTGGAATGAAGCTAGACTGCAGCATGTGCTGATGGTGAATCATGGGTTCGTCTTGCTTGTCGTGAAGGATGAACAGTGTTCAGGCCAGGCTTCCATTCTAACTGAAGCCATATTCTATGCTTGACTGTCAGGGGCTTTGGTCCTCCCTGGCTCCCTACTCGGGAACAAAGCGTGCTCTGTGATGCTGAACTTGGCTGTGTTGGCATCATTATAAAGTGCCTGGTCCAGTTCAATTCAGTTCAGTTTGAGCATGCCAGATTGCCAGTATGCTGTAGCTGTATGCGTGTGTGGTGAATAAATTGAAGAGCTCCTGAAAACATAAAAATGGCTGTTTGGTTCAGTTTCTGTACAAAAGTTTTTTACCCTGCTGCCCTCTACTACCTCACTTCTTCAGGTCATGTCTTTCATATCCAACTATATATATTTTTTACCCTGTGGTCAGCAGCTCGACGTTTGTGTGCTCCGTGGAAGGGCAGGCATGCAAGTATACTATTTTTCACTGACTATATATTTCTGTGATTCAGCCATGAACTTCATAAGACCAAGCATACATGCGAATCTTTGTTTTTAGTTTGAAAGAGAAGTTTCAATCTGCCAGTACCATCTCAGTTGAAAACACTTTCCTTCCTTGTGCTTTATTCTTTGGTATATGCAGAGCATGACTATTATAAAGATCGTATGTTCTGAAAACATGGATTTAGGACTATTTTACATTGATATTTCAGAAAAATCAGCATTCCTCGATCTCTTAGGTTTGTTACTTGCTCACATATCAGGAGTGTACTTTCATTAAGTTTCAGTTCTTCTATTCTATTGCAATTTACAGATGTTGTATACCAAAAAAAGGAAAAAAGAATGTGCTACCTCCAATATGGTACCGTTACATTTTGCTGCACAAAAGTATCGAACGGCAATGGTGATCACTTCCTTTCTCCTATTGCTTTGTTTAATTCAAACTTTCGGAGCTGCACAAAAGTTCAGCTTGAGTAACAGTAAGCTGGTGTGCTCTGTCTTTAGCTCTGTATAACTGTGTGTATCCGTGTGTGGTGAATATTTGAAGAGTTTCTGGATAAGTAACTAAAACTGGATCTCTTGTTCAGTTTCTGCATGCACAGATGTAACTAGTTGGCGTCCATTCAGAGCATAAACCATTTGCCGAAACGCAGCAACTTGGAGAGCAGCATTAACAGTCTTTTTTTTTCGAAAGCGTGCATTAGCACGTGCTTCATTAAGTGAAAGTGGAAAGTTTTACAAGCTCCAAGGATAGCCACGGCGAGGAGCCGTACACATCTTGGACGACCACATAACACAAATCACCAACTAGTGGTGGGGAATTAATGTTGTACTAAGTAACCGATGGCGCGACAAGGTGGAGGTGGGGGGCATAGCAAGGTATTAATAGCCCATTTGGCACGGTTCATCCAAAACGGCTTCACCGGTGAAGCTAAAGCCGGTAAAGCCAGAAAAACTGGCTTTTCCTGGCTTCTAGTTCATTTTAATCACGGTTTACAAAACGGCTTCACGCTACAGTGTCTCGATTTGCGCAAAATAGATGAAGCCGAAGCCGGCATAAGCCGTGCCAAAAGGCCCTAAGCCGCCAAAGCTGTGAGCAACGCTAGGCATCCGTAGCTCGCACCGATCCCGGCGTTCGCCTCGTCCAGGATGCAGTAGAGCAGCTCGGGCGGCGTCAAGGACCTGTGGTCGAAGGGGCGGCGGTTCCTTTCCTTCCACAGACCAGGACACAAGCAGCACAAGCGAGTCGAAACTTCGGCGGAGGGCTTGCGGCAGTGTAGCCCGACCCAGCAGCCACCAGTCGAGCAGGCAAGAATCTTGCTGAGGTGCTGTGGCGAGGGAGCCCAAGGAATGCAGCAAACAAGACCATACCTCGCGGGCATAGACACAAGAGCAAAGGAGGTGGTCTGTTGTTTCGTCAAGCTGATCGCACAAGGCGCATGCCACGTCCAACTGGAGTCCATGCCGTTTCCTCCGCTCCGCTGTCCACAGCCGACCATGCAAGGCGATCCAAAAGAAGAACTTCACCTTTGGTGGAACCGCCGCACGCCAAAGTTTCTTGGCCCCCGCCATCACTAATACAGGATGGCTTTGTTGTCCCGGGCGGTAACGACCTTTAGTCCCGGTTACCGCGCCGGGACAACGATCCCGGGACTAAAGGTGGAACCTTCAGTCCCGGGTCATCGAGCCGGGACTAGTCCCGGTTGGTGTTACCGATCGGAACTAAAGGCTCTCCAGCCGAGCAAACGTGGTCACGCCCTTTAGTCCCGGTCGGTAACCCCAACCAGAACTAAATGTTCCTTTTCTTTTTCTTTTTTTTGTTTAATTTGTTTTCAGTTCAGTTACACATATTTATTTAATATATAATATGTTTTTATCTACGTATTCTACGCTGCTAATATAAATACACGCACGCATATAATTACATCTAATTCTCATCTCGAGCATTATTATATTTGAATAAAGTATGAAACTATATATATTATAGATATATATGTATATATATACAACACTTTCATAATCTTGTTCTCGAAAATAACGATATCAATAAACATTTAATTTACATAGTTTATTCCTTAGGATCAAAGTAGAACTCGCCGTTGGGATTTAGCACTTTTTCTAGAAGAAATCCTGCTATTGACTCTTGAACTACTTTCAGATGGTCTTTTTGCATGACCCTTTGTTTCAACCATTCAGTCTTGCATTTGAAATAAAAGGAAAAGTATTAATATATATATATATATTCATTTAAAAATAAATAAAAAATTGATATATACGTACTCTGAGGACATCTTTAGGAGTTCTTCTTATGTGCGCAGTGATAAATTCACAAACGTAGTATCCACACAAGTTATTACCTGGTTACTGCCGCAAACACCACTGTACGAGAAGAAGATTATTCTCATCATCTCACACGTAAATTGAAGTACGATATAGTAATTAAACACGTGGGGAAGTATATATAGTACAACTTACTGGTATTTCAACTACATTAAGTGGTGCCTTGCAATCCTTGCGGTGTTGCCGAATAAACTCTTTCCAAACCCTATGCGACCAATAATGTACGATCGTTAATAAATTATGGCAAAGTCTATTCAATAATAGTCGTGCGCGAGAGATCGAAATTACCCCTGGATAATGTCTATCATATCTTGGTATAGTGCCCGCTCTTTTCTCAACGAGTCCAAGATTACTAACCGACTTGAGTTTAACTCAATGACAATGAGTATCCAGTGAAACCTGCATTGGTTTATACACACACATACATGCATATAAGTTGTATTGATATTACATAAAATGTGTAGACTATATTATTATTAACACTTACTCAAAGTTGTACGGGAAAAATATTGTTGTCTTATCGTGCTGCTTCACAAAAAACTTCATGATATTCTTCTGTGCTTCAGATACCCACTGCTCCTTGGCAATAATATCGGTTTTGAATACGATATAAGGATCAATGAAGCCAACATTGGTGTCTTGTATTCTTTGGAGCTCTGACATCTAGAATCTGTATATAAATATAAGTTACATGTGAGGATAATTATATACACGTACGCGTGGAAGTGAGTTTATTAAATAAAAGTAAGAATCACTTACAAACAAAAACAGCTAATGATTGATTTGTCCAGAGCGTCCATGTGGTATAGTTGATGCAATTCTTCGAAACTAATATGTAAGATGTCATCGCCACAGAAGTAATGATGGTCTCTAAATCTGACAAAGATCCACTCCTCACCCCTGCCACACGCCTGCATGTACCATTTGTTGAGCAAGTACATTTGCGTACCCAATTCATTCAGAGCCGCAGGGTTGTACAGACTTTTGCCAAATTTATAAGTCTTCCAGGTATCAACTTCCAGGTTCTGGATTGTAGCTTTGCCCGTCAATTGATCCAAGGTTAAACCAGTTAGTTCAAAAAAAGCATTAAGGTCTTGAACCGACACTTCTCCAGAGTTGTCTGGTCGATAGACTTCTATGTTGGAACCATATTCATTAGCAACAACAAGATTTTGCATTGGTTGCTTCTGTTGTCCGAGCTGTGGGACATCCTTCCCTGATGCTCTTTTCCTTTTCTTATCTGCATCATGTGACTTCATGAGGGAGCGGTCATAGTCTGATAGTGGCGGAGGCTTACGAAGTTTAAGCATCTTTTTCTTGTGAGCTTCGACCTTCTGTCTCAGCAGATCTCGTGGTATGTAAAAGTACGGCTTCTCATTAAGCTTCGCTTGTCTCTTCTTTTCGATATCTATAAAAAAATCTTTCACTTTTTTGTCTTCTTCAGCTGCTATTTGCTCATCAGTCTTTTCAAGAAGTATTTCTTGAGAAATAACTCTTTTTTTCGGGGTCTTCTTTGCCGCCGGGACCTTAGACGTCTCTGTAGTGCGTCGCTGTGGAGGGGGTGGGGGCGGTGTTGGAGACCGGCGTGGAGGCGATGAGGCCGATATTGGAGACCGGCGTGGAGGCGTTGGAGATCGTTGTGGAGGCGGTGGGGCCGGTGTAGGAGTTGGAGATCATTGTGGAGGCGATGGGGCCGGTGTAGGAGTTGGAGATCGCCGTGGGGATGAAGTCGTCTCGCCCCCCGCGACGCTGTGATGAGATGGGGAATGAATGATTGGGCTAGGCTGGGGGGAGACCCTGCTACAAAAACAAGTTGTGAGTCAATTATTTTTGAAGCCAATAGAAAATTAATGGAAAATAATATTTCATTCACTTTCATTCGTACCTAGGGTGAGGTAGGGGAAGCGGTGGCACCTCAGGAATGATGATGAAGCGTTTGCGCCATTGAATAAATGTCTTCTCTGCTTCTCCTAGTGTCTTCTCCCCATCACTGCCTTCAATGTCAAGAGGAACATTGCTGTAATCTTTGAGCACTCTATCGACCGAGACGCTAGCATATCCAGGTTGAATAACTGACCCATGGATTCTTGGTGTCTTCGTTCGGTCTATTGGAGATACAACCCCGATAGCCACCATGATTGATGCATTATTACCATCTGGAATGTGCAGCTCACATGTTGTTAGAGGCTCGGTAATGTCATCAACAGAGAAGCGCAACCCAACATCATCTTGAATAACTGGCAGCTCCGTGGAAGCACAACTGCTTTTCATCTAACCAACGGGGCTAATGGTGACTCCCGGCGTTGATTGCGATTGCATTTGACTCATTGCTAGCTGCACTTGCCTCTTGATCTCCTCCTCCATTCTTGCCTCAAGAGATTTTTCTCGTTCACGTGATTCAAGCAATGCTTGTCGTGACTCATTAACAAATTGCTCCAATACACGGATTCGGTCTGCCTCCTCATCCTTCTTTCTCTGGCAGCTTCTGTAGGTATCCTTGTCTGCTAGGATTGCTTGTAGCCATGGAACCGCCCCATAGCCTCTTGTTCGACCACCGTGTTTGGGATTCTCTAGGGCATATGTCAATTCATCCTTCTCTCTGTTGGGCTTGAAAACACCACTATCAGCTTCTTCCCTAGCATGAGCTAGTCTCTGTGTTGCTCTCTCAATTTTTTGGCCGAAAATTAGCTTGCCAGTGTCTGGGTCTAGGCTTCCCCCATGAGCGTAGAACCAATTCTTCGCGCGTTGAGGCCAGTTCTTCTCTATTGTTTCAGGTATGATTCCCTTGGTAGTAATCTCTGCTTCTAGGTTCTGCCACTTGGGAATAGCACTCCTATAACCACCTGATCACATGCGATGATGGTATTGCTTCTGTCGAGCATTCTGCTGATTCTTCATCACACGTTCCTCACTCTCTTGAGATGTCTTGTATTCTACGAAGGCATCCCAATGGGACTCCAACTTGACAAACGCCTTAGCATTGAAATCCGGCGTATCATTCTTCAAGATAAACTTTTTATACAATGTCTTCTTCCAACTCTGGAACAATGTTGCCATCTTCTTCATTGTCCAATCCCTCACTAGCTCCTTCAAAGCATCATCTGCTTGTAATGTGAAATGCTGAGTGATATCTCTCCAAGCTAGGTTCTTGTCACGATCAGATACAAAACTAACATTAGGAGCGGATATCTTCTGCTTCCATTCACGAGCACTAACTGGGATCCTATCCTTTACAATGAACCCACATTGATTGACATATGTCTGAGCATGTGGTCCCAATGGTTTGCCGGTGTCGGTGTCGAATTCTGATATTATGAAACGGCCCTCTAATGGCTTTTTTGGCCCTCGGACTTTCCTACTCTTGCCGGTGGTTGATGTAGATCCAGAGACCGGCTACATGAGTAGAAACACAACGATTAACAACAAATATACGTACGCATGCATCTATAAGAGATGATAGATAATCGAATATACCTCGCCAGTATTTTCTTGCGCGACAATTTGTTGATCTTCAACCACCGGGATATTCAGGATATCCTCATAATCAGCAAAGTACTGACTCGTGTCATCTACATCCGCATTGGTGCCGGCGTTGATAATATCCGCCATTATGTCATCATTCAAGTTATCATCCGGAGCAGCCATTTGTATCTTCAAGATAACACATAGATAGAATTACTATGGCATATAACATAAGTACATGTGATAACATATATAGAATTACTAAATCCAATTAAATATAATAACACATAATATTTCATAAGGATAAACAATAATAAGGTATAGACTTTGGAATCGAATCAAAAACACTTTCGATCCAAAAACATGGAAATAAGTATATATATATATACACATAGAATGATACAATTTTCTCTCTCTCTCAACACATAGAAATAAGTGCATATGTATATATCTCTAGATATGCATGTGATAACACATAGAATGTCTCTCTAGATACAATTTTCTCTCTCTCTCCACACATGAAAATAAGTACATGTATATATACACATAGAAATAATTAAGTACATATGTATACATATAGAATCTCTCTCTAGATATGCATGTGATATAGATAGAATTACTAATAAAATATCCAAGTGATATATAGATAGAATTACTAAAATAAAATATGCATGTGATATAGAGATAGAATTACTAATAAAATATGCATGTGTCAATTACTAAAACAAAATTAAATCTAACATATATATAGAGAGATAGAATATAATTACTAAATCCAATTAAATATGATAACACACATATATCTAGATAGAATTAATTACTAAATCTAATTAAACCTAACATATATACATAGATACAATTACTAAATCAAAATTAAATCTAACACATATATAGAGAGATAGAATAATAATTACTAAATATATCAAAAACTATAATAAAAACTATCTAAAAAACTATCTAAATAAAGTACTAATTAAATTTTAATACATTTAAATCTAATTAACATATATCAAAAACTATCTAAAAAACTAACTAAAAAACTAAGAATAAACTACTAATTAAATTTTAATACATTTTAATCTAACATATATATCAAAAACTATCTAAAAACCATCTAAAAACTATCTAAATAAACTAGTAATTAAATTTAACATACGTTTTAATCTAACATATATATAAAAAACAATCTAAAAAAACTAGAAACTTTGTAAAAAAAAATATGGCCGAGAGCAGCTAGCTAGCTAGCAGGCTAGCTAGGGCGGATGGCGGGCCGGGTAGGGCGTGCTGGCCGGCCACAGGGCTAAGCTGAGCACCTCGCGCGAGGACGACGTACGACGCAGACGCGAGCTCGACGGCCGCCGGGCGGGGGTAGACGACGACGGCGGCGCGGCAGAGACGAGCTCGACGGCCGGGCGCGGCAGAGACGAGATCGACGTGTAGATCGAAAAGTAGAAGATGAACAGAACATGAACCGTTCGATATATGTAGGCCAGGACCCTTTTGTCCTGGCTGGTAACACCAACCGGGACTAAACGCCATTTAGTCCCGGCTGGTAATCCGAACCGGGACTAAAGGTCCAACCTTTTAGTTCTGGCTCGGCTTACCAGCCGGGACTAAAGGAGCTTTAGTCCCGGTTGGTGTTACCAGCCGGGGCTAAAGGTATTTTTGGTCGGGCAATTCCGCCCACCCTTTAGTCCCAGTTCCTGGCCTGGGCCGGGACTGAAGGCCTGAAAATTTTGGCAGCCCGCCAGAGTAATTGAAAAGTCTTGGGATTTTGATTTTGTCCTCCTTATTTAATACTAGGTTAATCAATTAATTCTATAGCAACTTCAATACTTTACAATATTTATTTTAAAAAATACTATTGATTAACTAATTATTTATTGTAAATAGGAAAATTTTGTAACCTAAAGTTTTTAATTTCTTTTATGAATATAGAATATAAATGTTACTAATACTAAGTATTTTGTTAATGCAAAAATATATTTGTAACTTAAAATTAATAAAACTAATATTATTCGATAGGAAATTTATTATCACATTATTGTAACGTCAATGTTTCAATTTTTTCTCGGTTTTTGACCAAAATGACAGGAAATTTTTGTTGAACCTATAAAAATAAAGAAAATATAGTATTTTTGTTCTACAACTTTTTCAAATGAAAAAATGGCCTATATAAGGATTGTAGATCTTGATGAGTTGAACAAACTTAATATTCAAAACTTTTCAATTTGAGACAATCTAGGATTACGAAAACTAGTTTGTAGGTGTCGAAATTTAAAAATCATAAATTTGAAAAATCTAAACTTTATCAAATGGAAAGTTGACCAAAACAACAATTGTATATCTTGATGAGCTAAACAAACTTGGTATTCAAAACTTTTCAATTTGAGACAATCTAGGGTTCCGAAAACTAGTTTGTAGCCGTCGAAATTTAAAAATCACAAATTTGAACCATCCAAACTATCTCAAATGGAAAGTTGACCAAAACAACAATTGTAGATCTTGATGAGTTTAACAAACTTGGTATTCAAAACTTTTCAATTTGAAGTCATTTATAGTTCATAATACTAGAGTCAAAGTGTTGTTTTTTCATTTGACCAAATTTGACTTGGTCAAACTTTCTCAAATGAGACACTAAATGACCTCAGATGAAAAATCTCTGAATACCAAGTTTGATCATCTCAGCAAGATCTACAATTGTTACATAGCTTATTTTTCCATTTGAGAAAGTTTTATTAAGCACTAGTCACAAATTCTTGAATCTCATATAGACTTTCTGAAACTATGTCACACACTTGTGAAATTTGAACTACATTTTGTTCAAACTTTCTCAAATGAAAAAATGGCCTATATAAGGATTGTAGATCTTGATGAGCTGAACAAACTTAGTATTCAAAACTTTTCAATTGGAGACAATCTACGGTTCCGAAAACTAGTTTGTAGGCGTCGAAATTTAAAAATCACAAATTTGAGCCATCTAAACTTTCTCAAATGGAAAGTTGACCAAAACAACAATTGTATATCATGATGAGATGAACAAACTTGGTATTAAAAACGTTTCAATTTAAGACAATCTAGGGTTCTGAAAACTAGTTTGTAGGCGTTGAAATTTAAAAATCACAAATTTGAACCGTCCAAACTATCTCAAATGGAAAGTTGACCAAAACAACAATTGTAGATCTTGATGAGTTTAACAAACTTGGTATTCAAAACTTTTCAATTTGAAGTCATTTAGAGTTTATAATACTAGAGTCAAAGTGTTGTTTTTTATTTAACCAAATTTGACTTGGTCAAACTTGCTCAAATGAGACACTAAATGACCTCAGATGAAAAATCTCTGAATACCAAGTTTGATCATCTCAGCAAGATCTACAATTGTTACATAGCTCATTTTCCCATTTGAGAAAGTTTTATCAAACACTAGTAACAAATTCTTGAATCTCATATAGACTTTCTGAAACTATGTCACACACTTGTAAAATTTGAAACATATATTAAACATATTACAATGTGAAGTCATAACATATTACATAATATCCGTCTCTAAAACATAATATATTAAACATGCATCGTTGTATCATGCGGGCACAACAGTGAATTTCTTCTCGATGTATGACCCTTGGTTATGATCTTGTCGTAACCATGGAGTGTCTTCATCATTTAACATGATGCTTGGATCTTTCTTCACTATGAAGGGTGGAATTCAGACATTTCTTTCATAATCTTCTGACTTGTCTTCAATTCCCACTATATTTATTTTCCCAGAAAGAACTATGTGGTGCGTTGGCTCATTGATCATTGAGTTGATGTCTTCGTTTTTTCCTCTCTTTGATTTTGTAGACATGTCTTTCACATAGAACACCTGACTCACATCGGCAGCAAGGATGAATGGTTCGTCTTTGTACCCAATATTGTTGAGGTCCACTATTGTCATTCCATACTCTTTGTCGACTGTTACCCCTCCTCCGGTCAGCTTCACCCATTAGCACCGGAACAAAAGGACTTTAAAATTAGGTGCGTAGTCTAGTTCCCATATCTCTTCTATGCGGCCATAATATGTTTGTATATTTCCATTTGGATTTGTGCCATCTATGCGAACACCACTATTTTGATTGGTGCTCCTTTTATCTTGGGCAACTGTGTAAAATGTATTCCCATTTATCTCGTACCCTTGGTACGTGAGGATATGCCACGATGGTTGCCTAGCCAACAAATACAGTTGCTCATCAATATTGTCATCGCCTTGACATTCTTTTCGCAACCAACCACTGAAACTTTCCATGTGCTGACGCCTAATCCAAGCTTCAGTCTTCCCTAGAAACTTGGATCGTAAGAACTCCTTATGTATCTCGATGTACGGATGCACCAATGACGAGTTCTGAAGAACTGTGTAGTGTGCTTTATTGAAATAATCGTCTTCCATGCCAATATATGTTTTCTTCCCTAAAGTTCCTTTACCACTGAGTCTCCCCTCGTGTCGCGATTTGGGAACGCCAATCGGGGCAAGGTCAGGAATAAAGTCAACACAGAACTCAATGACCTCCTCTGTTCCATAGCCCTAGGCGATGCTTCCTTCAGGCTTAAAACGGACTTTCACATATTTCTTCAAGACTCCCATAAACCTCTCGAAGGGGAACATGTTATGTAAGAACACAAGTCCAAGAATACTAATCTCCTTCACCAAATGAACTAGGAGGTGTGTCATGATATTAAAGAAGGATGGAGGGAACACCAACTCAAAGCTGACAAGACATTGAACCACATTATTCTATAGAGTAGCTAGTTCCACTGGATTGATTGTCTTCTAAGAAATTGCATTGAGGAATGCACATAGCTTCACGGTGGCTAGACGTACATGTGGAGGTAGAATTCCTCTTAAAGCAACTGGAAGCAATTGCGTCATAAGCATGTGGCAGTCGTGGGACTTTAAGTTTAGAAATTTCTTCTCTGGCACATTTATTATACCCTTTATATTGGAGGAGAATCCCGATAGGACCTTGATGCTGCTTAGACATTCGAACATGCTATCCCTCTCTTCTTTGCTAAGCGTGTAGCTAGCAGGACTTAAGTAATGACGTCCATCATCTGTCTTCTCTGGATGAAGGTTGCCTCGTTCTTTCATGCCCTGCAAGTCCTGGCGTGCTTCAAGTGAATCCTTTGGCTTCCCGTACACACCCATGAATCCTAACAGGTTCACACAAAGATTATTTGTCAGGTGCATCACGTCGATTGCGTTGTAGACCTCTAGGACTTGCCAATAGGGTAGCTTCCAAAAGATGGACTTCTTCCACATGGGTGCGTGTCCCTTAGCATCTTTGGGAATAGATTCGCTGCCTTGTCTCTTTCCAAATACTACTTTCACATCCTTGACCATTGCGAGTACATCTTCCCCGGTTCGGTTATGAGGCTTCTTCCGGTGGTCTGGCTTACCTTTAAAATGCTTCCCTTTCTTTCTTACTTGGTGATTTAAAGGAAGGAATCGGCGATGGCCAAGGTACACGATCTTTCAACATCTTTTCAAATATGTACTGTCAAGGTCATCAAAACAATGTGTGCATGCATTATATCCTTTGTTTGTCTGACCAGAAAGATTGCTTAAAGCAGGCCAATCATTGATTGTTACGAACAACATTGCTCGTAGGTCAAAGTATTCTTGTTTGTACTCATCCTAGACACGTACACCTGGTTTGTTCTATAAAACTAGAAGTTCTTCAACTAATGGCTTCAGATAGACATCAATGTCGTTGCCAGGTTGCCTCAGACCTTGGATGAGGATCAGCATCATAATGAACTTCCACTTCATCTATGCGAACACCACTATTTTGATTGGTGCTCCTTTTATCTTGGGCAACTGTGTAAAATGTATTCCCATTTATCTCGTACCCTTGGTATGTGAGGATATGCCACGATGGTTGCCTAGCCAATAAATACAGTTGCTCATCAATATTGTCATCGCCTTGACATTCCTTTCGCAACCAACCACTGAAACTTTCCATGTGCTGACGCCTAATCCAAGCTTCAGTCTTCCCTAGAAACTTAGATCGTAAGAACTCCTTATGTATCTCGATGTACGGATGCACCAATGATGAGTTCTGAAGAACTGTGTAGTGTGCTTTATTGAAATAATCGTCTTCCATGCCAATATATGTTTTCTTCCCTAAAGTTCCTTTACCACTGAGTCTCCCCTCGTGTCGCGATTTGGGAACGCCAATCGGGGCAAGGTCAGGAATAAAGTCAACACAGAACTCAATGACCTCCTCTGTTCCATAGCCCTGGGCGATGCTTCCTTCAGGCTTAAAACGGACTTTCACATATTTCTTCAAGACTCCCATAAACCTCTCGAAGGGGAACATGTTATGTAAGAACACAAGTCCAAGAATACTAATCTCCTTCACCAAATGAACTAGGAGGTGTGTCATGATATTAAAGAAGGATGGAGGGAACACCAACTCAAAGCTGACAAGACATTGAACCACATCATTCTATAGAGTAGCTAGTTCCACTGGATTGATTGTCTTCTGAGAAATTGCATTGAGGAATGCACATAGCTTCACGGTGGCTAGACATACATGTGGAGGTAGAATTCCTCTTAAAGCAACTGGAAGCAATTACGTCATAAGCACGTGGCAGTCGTGGGACTTTAAGTTTAGAAATTTCTTCTCTGGCACATTTATTATACCCTTTATATTGGAGGAGAATCCCGATGGGACCTTGATGCTGCTTAGACATTCGAACATGCTATCCCTCTCTTCTTTGCTAAGCGTGTAGCTAGCAGGACTTAAGTAATGACGTCCATCATCTGTCTTCTCTGGATGAAGGTTGCCTCGTTCTTTCATGCCCTGCAAGTCCTAGCGTGCTTCAAGTGAATCCTTTGGCTTCCCGTACACACCCATGAATCCTAACAGGTTCACACAAAGATTCTTTGTTAGGTGCATCACGTCGATTGCGTTTCAGACCTCTAGGATTTGCCAATAGGGTAGCTTCCAAAAGATGGACTTCTTCCACATGGGTGCGTGTCCCTTAGCATCTTTGGGAATAGATTCGCTGCCTTGTCTCTTTCCAAAAACTACTTTCACATCCTTGACCATTGCGAGTACATCTTCCCCGGTTCGGTTATGAGGCTTCTTCCGGTGGTCTGGCTTACCTTTAAAATGCTTCCCTTTCTTTCTTACTTGGTGATTTAAAGGAAGGAATCGGCGATGGCCAAGGTACACGATCTTTCAACATCTTTTCAAATATGTACTATCAAGGTCATCAAAACATTGTGTGCATGCATTATATCCTTTGTTTGTCTGACCAGAAAGATTACTTAAAGCAGGCCAATCATTGATTGTTACGAACAACATTGCTCGTAGGTCAAAGTGTTCTTGTTTGTACTCATCCTAGACACGTACACCTGGTTTGTTCTATAAAACTAGAAGTTCTTCAACTAATGGCTTCAGATAGACATCAATGTCGTTGCCAGGTTGCCTCAGACCTTGGATGAGGATCAGCATCATAATGAACTTCCACTTCATCTATGCGAACACCACTATTTTGATTGGTGCTCCTTTTATCTTGGGCAACTGTGTAAAATGTATTCCCATTTATCTCGTACCCTTGGTACGTGAGGATATGCCACGATGGTTGCCTAGCCAACAAATACAGTTGCTCATCAATATTGTCATCGCCTTGACATTCTTTTCGCAACCAACCACTGAAACTTTCCATGTGCTGACGCCTAATCCAAGCTTCAGTCTTCCCTAGAAACTTGGATCGTAAGAACTCCTTATGTATCTCGATGTACGGATGCACCAATGACGAGTTCTGAAGAACTGTGTAGTGTGCTTTATTGAAATAATCGTCTTCCATGCCAATATATGTTTTCTTCCCTAAACTTCCTTTACCACTGAGTCTCCCCTCATGTCGCAATTCGGGAACGCCAATCGGGGCAAGGTCAGGAATAAAGTCAACACAGAACTCAATGACCTCCTCTGTTCCATAGCCCTAGGCGATGCTTCCTTCAGGCTTAGAACGGACTTTCACATATTTCTTCAAGACTCCCATAAACCTCTTGAAGGGGAACATGTTATGTAAGAACACAAGTCCAGGAATACTAATCTCCTTCACCAAATGTACTAGGAGGTGTGTCATGATATTAAAGAAGGATGGAGGGAACACCAACTCAAAGCTGACAAGACATTGAACCATATCATTCTATAGAGTAGCTAGTTCCACTAGATTGATTGCCTTCTGAGAAATTGCATTGAGGAATGCACATAGCTTCACGGTGGCTAGACGTACATGTGGAGGTAGAATTCCTCTTAAAGCAACTAGAAGCAATTGCGTCATAAGCACGTGGCAGTCGTGGGACTTTAAGTTTAGAAATTTCTTCTCTGGCACATTTATTATACCCTTTATATTGGAGGAGAATCCCGATGGGACCTTGATGCTGCTTAGACATTCGAACATGCTATCCCTCTCTTCTTTGCTAAGCGTGTAGCTAGCAGGACTTAAGTAATGACGTCCATCATCTGTCTTCTTTGGATAAAGGTTGCCTCGTTCTTTCATGCCCTGCAAGTCCTGGCGTGCTTCAAGTGAATCCTTTGGCTTCCCGTACACACCCATGAATCCTAACAGGTTCACACAAAGATTCTTTGTCAGGTGCATCACGTCGATTGTGTTGCAGACCTCTAGGACTTGCCAATAGGGTAGCTTCCAAAAGATGGACTTCTTCTTCCACATGGGTGCGTGTCCCTTAGCATCTTTGGGAATAGATTCGCTGCCTTGTCCATTTCCAAATACTACTTTCACATCCTTGACCATTGCGAGTACATCTTCCCCGATTCGGTTATGAGGCTTCTTCCGGTGGTCTGGCTTACCTTTAAAATGCTTCCCTTTCTTTCTTACTTGGTGATTTAAAGGAAGGAATCAGCGATGGCCAAGGTAATGATCTTTCGACATCTTTTCAAATATGTACTGTCAAGGTCATCAAAACAATGTGTGCATGCATTATATCCTTTGTTTGTCTGACCTGAAAGATTACTTAAAGCAGGCCAATCATTGATTGTTACGAACAACATTGCTCATAGGTCAAAGTGTTCTTGTTTGTACTCATCCCAGACACGTACACCTGGTTTGTTCCATAAAACTAGAAGTTCTTCAACTAATGGCTTCATATAGACATCAATGTCGTTGCCAGGTTGCCTCAGACCTTGGATGAGGATCAGCATCATAATGAACTTTCGCTTCATGCATAACCATGGAGGAAGGTTGTAGATACATAGAGTAACTGGCCAAGTGCTATGACTAGTTGCCTGCTCCCCAAAAGGATTCATACCATCTGTACTTAAGGCGAACCTTAAGTTTCTAGCCTCATTTGCAAACTCTAGAAATTCCCTGTCTATCGCTCTCCACTGGGACCCATCAGCTGGGTGTCTCAACATATTGTCTACCTTACAGTCTTCTTTATGCCACCGCAACAACTTTGCATGGTCTTTATTTCTGAACAAACGTTTTAAGCGTGGTATTATAGGAGCTTACCACATAACCTTGGTAGGGATTTTCTTTCTAGGACGTTGTTCACCCTCGATGTCACCAGGATCATCGCGCCTGATCTTATACCGTGATGCTTTACATACTGGGCATTCATCCAAATTCTCGTATTCATTGCCATGGTAGAGGATGCAGTCATTAGGACATGCATGTATCTTCTGGATTTTTAATCCCAAAGGACAGACAACCTTTTTTGCTTCGTACGTAGTGGTAGGCAATTCATTTGGCTTCGGAAGCATCTTCTTTATGAGGTTCAATAAATTCCCAAATGCCTTGTCAGATACACCATTCTTTGCCTTCCACTGTAGCAATTCCAGTGTTGTACCCAGCTTTTTTTGCCCCTCTTCGGCCGTCGGGTATAGCAACTTCCTATGATCCTCAAGCATGCGCTCGAACTTAACTTTCTCTTTTTCACTTTCGCATTCTTGTTGTGCATCACGAATGGCATCGCCAAGAGCATCACCGAGATCATCTTCTGCCACTACCTCTTCTTCAACTCCCCCATTGTAGTATCATCAAAGGCACCATACTGAGCAATAATGTCATCAATGTCTAAATCTTCTCCTTCACCTTTTTCCATCATGACCCCGCTTTCTCCATGCTTAGTCCAACATATATAGTTTGACATGAACCTGACTTAAGCAAATGTGAATGAAGACTCATTGAGCTTGAATATTCCTTTAAATTCTTACATAGGGCACGTGGACAGCACATGAAACCATCCCGCTTATTTACCTCGGTCACACCTAAGAAATAGTGCACGCCCTCAATAAAGTCTTGGGAGCGGCGATCGGTATTGTACATCCAATGGCGTGACATAATTTGCATTACACGACAAATTATGAAAACCTTGAACATAATTAAGTATTTTATTACACAACATAGATAACACACACACGGTTGATTAATTAACTAAGCCTGGCTACAACGTAAGCAATCCCAACTATCACTAAACAAACTAAAACTACAATACACATCAGTAACATAATTATTTCGTGACCGTACACAACTAAAACAGACAAATCATTCATCTGTTGAATATCAATAAGCTTCTCCTGCTGGCTCACTGCCTCATCATCAGCAGCCGCTACCTCAAGCGCACCCGAATTCTGCACGTATGTAGCATAATCTTCCTCCCAGTACCAATCATCGCATCCATTGCCCTCCCACTGAAATTAAAGCCAAAAAATATTTAGTCAAAAATATTCAAGAAAAGGAGGTCAATTAGCCATAATAATCAAATGCGTAACAAACTTACATCGTGATCCGGGCACTTGTAGAAAACACGACCCTTGTTGGGTCCCTGTCTCTTGACTCAGTACTCCATCACAATCTTCTGCTTACACTTGCCGCAGATAATGAGAGGGAGTTCTGGCCTCAGTCGTTTCGCAACCGAACGAGAGGTCGAGGATCCGGTACCAGTTGTCATCTACTTTCTATACTTATTTTTGCAAACTAGTGTAAATTTCACATTTTCTAAAATAATATATTTAAACAAAACTAAAATTATTTATTTATCTAACTAAACCATGAAATATGTACTATGTATAATAGTAAAATACCAAACTATCAAGTGATTTTACTATTGTAAATCATCATGTGATTTTAAGCTAAAAATGACATAGAAATCATAATCAAATCCACCATATCAAGTTACTTTCTATACTTATTTTTGCAAACTATTGTAAATTTCTCATTTCTAAAGTAATATATTAAAAAAAATAAAAATATTTATTTATCTAACTAAACCATGAAATGTACTACATATACTAGCAATACTAAACTATCAAGTGATTTTGATGAACTAATTTAACTTTTGTTTATCCAAACATATATGCAAATCATCATGTGATTTTGAGCTAAAAATGACATAAAATCATAATAAAGTCCAACATATAAAGTTACACATGCATCTACATCGCAAAATGAGATAACCTACTAATAAAACATAAGAGGATTAAGTTTGTTACCTCCAAAATCGAAGAGCAACACCAATGGAGGGGGAGAGAGCAAGAACAACAGTAAGCTGAAGAACAGAGGCAGTGCGTTTGAATGGAAGGGCTCGGGCTCAGGAGGAAGAAATGAGCTGGTTTATAGGCCGGGATAATTAGTCCTGGTTAGAAGGCCAAACCAGGACTAAAGATTAATCTTTATTCCCGGGGCATCACCCAAACCGGGACTAAAAGCTTTAGTCCCGGCTGGTATTACCAACCGGGACTAAAGGCTGGTATTACCAACCGCTTAGTCCCGGTTGGTAATACCAGCCGGGACTAAAGATCCCTGCCCCGCGGACGACCGTTGGGCAGGAACCTTTAGTCCCGGGGACAAAAAATGTCGAAGCTAATGCCAAATTGGGACATCATTCTAAAGTCTGTTCTCTAGTAGTGCATGCCCGTCCAGCCCACAAAGTAAGCTCTGTATGCCGAACGTACGGAGTACTGACCATCAGCTGACCAGCGCCAGATGAAGCGATCAGATTCCAAAGGCCGCAGCTGAACGTCTTGAGCCTCGCCCATAGCTGAACATACTCGTAAAGAACTAGGGCAGTATGGGCACCGGTGATGTCACGCACCCAACGGCGATCAATGAGGGCGTCCTTAACTGAACGCCCGAGTCTCCTCCGTCCGACTGCCTTGACGAGGTTGGGGCCGAAAGTGGGAATGGCCGCAGCAGGCAGCCACACGTCAGTCCAGAACTGTGTGGAGGCGCCGTCGCCAATCTCGACAGTGATCGATGAGCTGAACATGGAGGATATCTTTCTTTCCAGAGTAGACGGCAGCAACGTCCAAGAGGAGCCGGGCTTGGTCCGGAGTAGCCATTCCCATCATAAACGTAGCGCATACCCGAGGATTCTAACGTCAGGGATCCCCAGGCCTCCATTGCCTTTGGGTGCGCACACTATCGGCTAGGCGATCTTGCAGCGTCCACAAGAGTCCGACTTGGAGCCAGCCCAGAGGAAAGCGCGACGTCGTCGGTCAATCTCGCCAATGGCCCATGCCGATAGGCAGCAGCAGATGGAGATGTGCACTGGAATGGCGGATAGGGTCGTCTGGGTCAGGGTCGCGTGCCCTACGTCAGTTAGGAGACCGGCCTTGCAAGTTGGTATGCGGGCCGCTACCGCATCGACGAGCCGCTGCTCCTCGTAGCGATTAATCCTGGAGAGCGACAGCGACGCGCCCAGATATCCGGTGGGGAAGTCCAGGATCTTGCAAGGGAACACCTGATGCACCGCGTCAATCTGTGACTGGGAGCATCGGATCGGTGTGATGAAGCACTTGTCGACGTTGGTGACGAGTCCGGACGCTCCCGCGAAGAGGTCCAGGATGCGCCGCATGTTGGTGAAGTCATTCACATTTGGGGAGAGGAAGATGATGAGGTCGTCGGCATGAACAGACGCGTGTTGCTTGATCCTGTCCAACAAAGGAGTGAATATTGCCCGCCGATCCGCCTCGTGAATGAGCGCGTTCCACACCTCCATGACGATCACAAAAAGGAGGGGAGACAGGGGGTCGCCCTGTCGTAGGCCGCGGGCGTGGCAGATGCGGTTGCCAGGACGTCCATTGACCAGCACTGTGGTGCTAGCGGTGCGCAACATGGAGGAGATCTAGTCCCGCCAACGGAGTGGGAAACCGGCGTGTCGATGTTTCGAGTTGCCACCGACTAGTAAATTTCTAATATTGCGCGTCTGGCTCAGATTGTGTGTCTAGAGGACACGAGGTTTATACTGATTCGGGTAGAATGTCCCTACGTCCAGTTCATTGCTACTACTCGTGTTACTAGTACCGAAAGTTCGTAGTAGGGGTTATAAACGGGCGAGAGAGGGACATGTCCCAAGTCTCTGATGGAAAGAATGAATGGGTGCCAAGAGCTCGGTCGCTGCTCAGCCGTGTGTTTGGGGTTTGATGGGTTTGTTCGGATCTGGCTTGAACCGATTGATGGTCCGATGAGTTGATGCCCCTTATGAGACGCCCTACTTTCCCTTTTATAGGCCAAGGGAAAGCGCGGGTTACAGCGAAGGAAGAGAGGAGAATGAGAGGGAGCCGAAGTCCTTTAGGAGCGCCGAGTCCTTCTTCTCCTTCATGCGGATCCCGCTGACCCTATAGACGTCAATAGGGACAGCTTCACGTCGCGGCCATGTCCGTCACTGGCGCCATGCGCAGGCGTCATCTGCCGGTCATGGTCCTCCACTCCGTCCTGGCGGACGTCGTGGTAAACTGACGCACCTGTCAGTGTTCGTATGGGGGTTAGGCAGAACAGCACCGGTACGCCCGACGCTGTTCCTGATGTGAATCCCCAGGTATGGCCCGTCACGGCCACGGGTTACATCGGGGCATGCCGGTTATTTCCCTGGTGTCAGAGCTTTGACCCAGGGCCATACACTTGGACCTGGAGTGGTTGGCGGCGACATGGGTCTCCGTCGGGTGAGACGGAGCCCCCGGCCTCGGGGTCGGGTGAGGCAGAGTCCCCCCCAGAGGCTGGGCGAGGCGAAGCGCAAACCCGATGGTCAGACGAGGCGGAGCCCAAACCCAAGGGTCGGGCGAGGCGGAACCCTCCCCCAGAGGTCGGGCGAGGCGGAGCCAACCCTCTGAGGTTGGGCGAGGCGGAGCCCGCGGCCTCGGTGTCGGGCGAGGCGGAGCCAGCCCTCAGAGGTCGGGCGAGGCGGAGCCAGCCCTCAGGGGTCGAGCGAGGCGGAGCCAGCCCTCAGAGGTCGGGCGAGGCGGAGCCAGCCCTCAGAGGTCGGGTGAGGCGGAGCCCTCGGCCTCGGTGTCGGGCGAGGCAGAGCCAGCCCTTAGAGGTCGGGCGAGACGAAGCCCGCGCCTCGGTGTCGGGCGAGGCGGAGCTAACCCTCAGAGGTCGGGCGAGACGGAGCCCGCAGCCTCGGTTTCGGGCGAGGCGGAGCCCGCCCCCAGAGGTCGGGCGAGGCGGAATCCACCTTTAGAGGCCGGGCGAGGCGGAGCTTGTGCACCTGGGGGTCGGTTGGAGCTGTAGTCGCGCTCTTGACTGCTTGGATGAATCAATGTTGATGGTTATTAGCTCCTCCTCTTCGGGTACCCTAGTATTGGTCCCCGACACGGCGTGCTCCAGAACCTCAAGCAGGAACGGCCAGGCCACAGAGTCGAAGGCCTTGGCGAGGTCCATTTAGAGCAGCACCGCTGGCAACGGCGGGCGTGCAGCCATCTGCACGTAAGCTGCACCGTCTTGAAATTCTCGTGTATCTGCCGACCTCGGATGAATGCCAATTGGTTGAGCCTGACCAACTTATGCATTCTTGGTGCTAGACGCAAGGCCAGGCACTTGGAGAAAAGCTTCCCCATCGAGTGAGTCAAGCTGATGGGTCTGTAGTCCTTTAACCCCGCGTTTGCATCTTATGCAGCAGCAGCATGACAGCTTCGTTAAGGTGGTGAAAGCTTCTAAAGGCCATGTCCCGTAGCGCCTGGAAGGTGCGAACGACATCGCGCCCAACGATCCCCCAGGCTGCCCTGTAGAAGGAGCCGTTCAGCCCATCGGGGCCAGGGGCGCGGTTAGACAGTGTTTCCTTGACTGCCGTGGCAATCTCAGCCGCGGAGAACGGAGCGGCTTGGTCAGCAAGGTCCAGCTGGGGAAGCCCAAGTTGGGGTAGGTCAATGCGATGCGCCCGGTTGAAGGCAGTACGTCCCTAGCAGATCATTATAGTATGAAAAGACGATGTTCTCCTTTGCTTCCTCTTCAGAGAACGTTTGCCCGTTATGGTTGATGGCGAAGAGGTAGTTTTTGCGACGACGATGGCAGGCCTGTAGGTGGAAGTACCGCGTGCATGCGTCGCCCTCGCTGAGCTGCTTGGTTCTGGCGCGTTGCCGCGCCATGGTCCGGCCCAGGGAGGCCAGGCCGAGGACGGCATGTTTCAGCTCCTTCCGTAGATCCATCTCCTCGGCAGAGAGTTGCCTAGTCTCCTGTGCCGTGTCCAGCTCGTAGATCACCGCCCTCGCCGCCGCCAGCTGTAGGCGGATGTTGCCGATCTTTGTTGCGCGCCAGCTTCTTAACGCCTTAGCGACAGCACGTATTTTTTGGTCTAAGACTAAAGTTTTCCAGATGGGTCAGGCCCGCTGGGCTGACACGGGCACGGCCCGATAAAGCACGGCCCAAGCACGGCCCGGCCCGCATGGCCCCGTTCCCGTGCCTGGCACGGCCCGCACCCGTGCCCGTGCCTGGGCCTTGAGTTCGGCCCATGGGCCAGCACGGGCACGGCACGGAAAAGCGGCCTGGCCCGGCATCGGCACGGCCTGATGAACGCCAGCCGTTGGATCAGGAACCCTAAATGATTCTAACCGTTGGATCCGACCATTGGAACGCGGTGTATATAAGCCGCGCTGGCCTCACTCCCCTCTCCCACCCGAAAGGCGAAAGGCCGAAACCCTACTTCATTTCCCACTCCCCCGCGCCGGTCTCCTCGCTTGCGCTCAGTCAGCCGTGGCGAACGGCGACTCCCAGGGGCGAGGGCGACGGCGGCTCCCCGTCGTCCCCTCCTCTACGTCTCGCCCTCCGGCGGCTCCTGAGCCGGAGCTACGAAGATCCAGGTAGGATACCCACCTCTACTTCTTCTCGCCATCCCGCAGCTCCCCGTTCATCTTGCTTCTTCGTCTTCAATTCTTCTCTAACTTGTGTGTTTTGTTCTACAGATCCGCTGATCCGCTGCTGCTCGGAGGAGTCGGAGCTCCTTCTACATCGCCGGCGACTGGGAGGTAAGAAACCCTAACCCTAGATCTGGTCTCACTTCTTCTTCTTCTCCGTTCCCAATCTAACTTCTTCTTCTTCTCTTTTGTGTTTTGGCAGCCGTTTGAGGCCAGCGCCAGTGAGAATGCCGGCCGTGGCCCGGCCCCCCGCTGTCTCTGAAGACACGGTGGAGGCTAGTGCCACGGCCATGGAAGATGAAGACGAAGATGAGAGGCTGCGGAGCCTCCCTGGTGATGACGAAGACGACGACATGGGCGAAGACGACCTAGAAGAGCTCTTCGACCGTGGAGCTCGAGCTGGCGCAGAGGGGGACCCCATCGACCTTGATGCTGCAGAAGGGGGTGGTGGAGAAGAAGACGGTGAGAACGACGACGATGACAAGGTATCACGCCCATCTACCTCTGATGTCTGGAACGACTTCAAGAAGCTCTTCAAAATCGGTCCCAAAGGTAAGAAAATCAGGTATGGCGCTGTCTGCATCCATTGCCACAAGGAGTACTCCGGTAGATCTAGTGGTGGCACTGGACATCTTCGTCGTCACCGTGCTAAATGTGCTAAGAGGCTTGAGAAAACTAGGAACTATACTCAGTCTCAAATCTCTTTTAATCCTGATGGTTCTATGTGTAATTGGGAGTACTGTCCTATGCGTGCTCGTACTGAATTGTGTCGATTGCTTGCTAGGGTAGATGTTCCTATCAGCTTTGGTGAATCTAATGCTTTTGAGGAGTACATAAAAAATACTCATAATCCTAAGTTTGTTGCTGTCTCTAGACAAACCACCATTAGAGACTTGACCAAAATGTTTGATGAAAGAAAGGTTAAGCTTGTTGAACGACTTGCTTCTGATTCTGTTAACTGTGTTTGCCTTACCTCCGATATATGGTCTGGCAATGCCAAAGAGGATTATCTTAGTGTTGTTGCTCATTACATAAATCCTGATTGGCAACTAGAGAAGAGGGTGCTTGGTCTTGTGCTTATTGATTGTTCCCATAATGGACAGAACATTGCTGATAGAGTTGCATCTGTACTTGGTGAATATGGTGTGCTTGAAAAAGTGTTTGCTGTTACTTTGGACAATGCTTCATCTAATGTTTTTGCCATGCGTATGCTTAGACCTATTTTGTCTAAATATCTTGGTCTTGAGGTTCCTGCAGAGGATCCAAGACATTCTGAATCTGCTGTTACTACTATGTTCTTGCATCAGCGTTGTGCATGTCATATAATCAACCTGATTGTTAAGGAGGCACTTGACTTTCTTAAACCTTTGATTGAAGTTTTTAGAACTGCAATATCATTTTTGAACTCATCTAACCAGAGAATTGCAGCATACAAAAACTACTGTATTGCAGCTGGTTTTAGGCCAAGAAAGTTTCAGTTGGACATGGATGTGAGGTGGAACTCTACATATCTCATGCTTAAGACTTTGTTTCCTCATAAAGATCCTTTCACTACTTTCATTCATGCCAACTATCCTAGAGTTGAAGATGGTGAGTTGCTTCTAACTGGGGAGCATTGGACTGTTGCTGAAAAAGTATTCAAGTTTCTTGAACTGTTCTATGATGCTACAGTTGCATTGTCTGGTGTTTACTATCCTACATCTCCACTTATGCTTCATTATCTTGTTAAAATTGCTATACACCTGAATAATTATGCTAATGACATTCACCTTAGAGATGTGATTCAACCTATGGTAGACAAATATAATAAGTATTGGAGGGACATACCTTTGCTCTATTCTTTTGCATTCATCTTGGACCCTAGAGCTAAAATGAAAGGTTTGTCAAAAGTGCTGAGAAAGTTGATGAACCTTACCAGTACAGATTACAGTGCTTACCAGGTTGGCACTAGAGCTAGACTGACAGATGTTTACAATAAGTATGAGGAGAAGTTTGGAGCTGTTAGGTTGAGGAGGACTGTCCCTCAAAACCTGTCTGGTAAGAAAAGGTCTGCTTGGGATGAAATATATGATGATGATTCTAATTCTTCTGGTGGGGGTACATCTTCTACTTCTATGCTGCATTCTACTCTTAATCTATCTAGAGATACATCTGCTACTGCTTTGCTGCATGCTGCTACTTCTACAGGTTCTAATGCATCTGAACTTGTTAACTACTTGGACTGTGACACTGTTAGCCAGTTGGATGATTCATTTGACATCTTGAGATGGTGGCATGAGCACAAACTGACATATCCAGTGCTGTCCATCATGGCTAAGGATGTTTTAACTGTTCCTGTGTCTACCATATCTTCAGAATCCACTTTTAGCATGACTGGCAGGATCATCGAGGAGTGGCGGAGGAGGCTGAAGCCGGAGACGGTGGAGATGCTCACCTGCATCAAAGACTGGGAGTTGGCGGAGGCAAGGCTGCAACACAATGTGGAGGACAAGGAGCTTGAAGAAGCATTCGAAGAACTCTATCTTGATTAGTGCTTATTGATGCCAAGGTACATCACTAAACCAAAACCTAACACACTGTGGAGGACATCACTAAATCTACATCATTATCCTAATGCTAACTCTGTTCTCTCTGCAGCACAATGTGGAGGACAAGGACAAGGACAACTGGACAAGGACAAGGACAACTGGACAAGGATTCTTGAAGAAGCTTTTGAAGACCTTGGACAATTAGTTTCTCTCTTAGTTATCATTTCTGTAATGGGATTGTAATTTGAAACTTGGACAATGATGTAAGATTAAGAACAATGAACTTATCTGGAGCTTGGCTGTGCTCTTTTCCTGCCTAGGGTTTCTCACAAGGGTGAGTTTTACCTAGGTGGGTTTTTAATGAGGCAGCCATTGCACAAGCACCCTATCTATTACTATTTTCTTAACTCTCTGTGTGTTTGATCTGATTTTGCTTCTCCACTTCAATTTCTGGAGTTGTTGATTTGAAAATGTGATTGTGAAGTTAAATATGATGCTACCAAATTGCTTGTGACAGAAAATGTTCATAGTGCCTAGGCTGGCACGGCACTGACGTGCCACCGTGCCTGGAGGCACGGCACGGCACGCTTCAGCACGGTGGCATGTCAGGCACGGCACGGCGGGCCACTGTGCCACTTAGTGCCGTGCCTGATCGGGCCCGTGCCCGTGCCGGGCCGGGCGGCCCGGTTGGCCAACTATATCTAAGACCCTGCACGGATCAGATGCCGCGATGTGGCCATCCCAGGCGATGCGGACCACATCCTGGAAGCCATCGATCTTGGTCCAATAATCGTCGAACCGAAATCGAGGGCGTGCCCAGGGCTCGGAGTTGAGCACGAGCAGGAGAGGCGCGTGGTCCGAAGAATCACTGGAGAGGCAGCGTAGGTGGTGGCAAGAATATTGCTCGAGCCAATCCACTGTAGGGGGGAGTCCCTGTGGTTGGACCAGGTGTACAACCTCCCCGAGAGGTGTAGCTCGTCAAGGTGAAGGTCGTCCAGCACGCTCCTGAAGCTACGCATCAGGCCGGGGTACAATCTTATCGCTCGCTTGGTAGATCATGTTGAAGTCGCCAAGTCGCCCTTCTCGCGTGGTTCGTGGGGCCATACACGTTGGTAAGCCGGCCACCACGGCTCAACCAGCCCGTTGAGCGGCGTTAGGCGCATGGTGATCGAGAAGTAGGTTGGCCGAGCGGGGCGGACCTCAGTTTGGAGATGGGCCTGCCTGAAAGAGGTCAGGTGTCCAATACTCCAATGCTCTCCTCTCCTCCGTCCGGCATCCTCACTGTCTGCGATTTCATTCCCCATCCCGCAATCCAGCAGCAGAACCCTAGCTCCGCCGCCCGCCGGCGCTGCCAGGCTCGGAGCAAGGCCGAGCAAAGGCGCCTTGCCGCGGCCGCTGCCGGATGCGCTCCTGGAGGAGGTGCTCCGCCGCTTGCCGCCGCACAAGCCCGCGGAGCTCGTCCGCGCCGCGCTCGTCTCTAGGCACTGGTGCCGGATGAGCTTCTACACTTGTGGGGTTCTGCCTATCTGTAGTCATGTTTATCCATAGCTCTCATTTGTCTGTTTATGACATTGTCGGTGCTAAGCTTATGGACAATTATCTTAATGAGTTTGTGCAAGTGTTGCTGTTAACTGATGTTGTATAATTTACTATTGTCGAGGAATAATTGTTCATTGAGGAAAAATTTGATTACTCAATCAGCTGATGATATTCTCATCAAAATTTGTAAATTGTTGCAGCATTGAAGGCAGCCTTGTTCAGGTGAGGAACCAGGTGCAGGTGGCTAGCTCAAGTGCATGACAAACCTAAGGTGCTCATGTCGGAGCTTCTCTGGCAAGGGAAGACTGAGTAGTAGTAATGGTAAATACTAGTATGAGATCTATGGTAGGACCGCACCGTTTGCATCAGTCAGACCTTAATTAGTTGGATTTCAAGGTTTTTGTTTTTTAAGTAGGAGTTTTTTAACGGCCCCAGGTCATATAGAGCTTCAATATAAATCTGTCACGTGTTGTCCCCTGGACTGCCCTACTTGAATCTGTGATGTGCTGTAGTATTCCTGTTTTGTGATGAAATCTGGAAACGCGTGTGTGCATTCTGTTCCTTTTAAACACATCTAGGACCAAGAGAATGACCGTTACTAAACGAAAGCATTGCAATTTCATATGCTGAATGTCATCCGTACATAAATTTCTGCTGGCTCAACATCTTGTGGCTTATAATTGTTTGGATGTAACCAGAAATTACTAGCTTATTGCTGGGATGGTGCATCAAGCTAGGCATTTTTATTTGACGGCTTCCTCCACGCTGGAGGCTGACATCTATGAAACTGCAGCCTGGCTGGTAAAGCTCTGCTTATAACAGATCCGGATGCAAAAATCCTTCAGTCTTTGCTTGTGTTCATTCACTTGCCTGAAGGCGTCGTTCATCGGTTTGGTTCGTTCGTAGTCTTGCTCATCAGAGTGCGGGTCACAAAGCATGGACGAACAATGTTCAGGACTTGCTGATCTTTGGTTCAGTTTCTGTACACTATAGCTGGCCATTCGGGCCGCCCGGCCCGGCTCGGCATGGGCCCGTGGGCACGGCACGGTAGAGCACGACGGGCCGCCGGGCCGTGCCGCCCCAGTCCACCGTGCCTAACCGACGGCCCAGGCACGGCCCGTCGGGCCACTTTCCGTGCCGGGCCAGCCCGGAAAGCACGGCCTTTTTAACAGGCCAGGCCGGCCCGAGGCCTGCCTCAGCAGGGGAAGGGAGAGAGGACGGAGGACGAGGTCAAAACGGCGGCGGCGGGTGGCACGGAGGGCAGGAGGCCCGTCTCCCGCGTCGCGCGTGGGGAGAAGCAGGGTGCGAGTGCGGTCATCCCGAAGCCCGCAACCACAGCCAAGAGAAAGAGAGAGAGAGCGAGGCGGGGGAGGGGAGGCCGTCGGCGCGAGCTGCTCGAGTCGCGGGAGGTGGCGGGCTGGCGGCGACCGCCGGATCCGACGGCAGGAGCCAAGAGGAGGATGGAGGAGGCTGCCCGCTCGACGCTGCTGCTGCTGTCGAGCTCGACGCCGCGCAGCCGAGGCGGATCCGGCTGGAGGCGGCGGCCGCGCACCCGCGCGTGGCAGGAGGAGGCAGGGGCAGCCCGCGGGAGGTGACGGCGGACGCCATCGAGGAGGATCTGGCCGCGTGCAGCAAGAAGAGGTAGGGAGGTGAGGAGCCCCGAGCCCACGGTGGTGCACCTCAGCGGTGGAGTGGAGAAGGAAGGACGGAGGAGCGAGCTTGCGCGTGTGGGAAAGGGGGACGGAGGGCGAGCCAGGCGAGGCGAGGGCGAGCTTGCGCTGTGGTGTGGAGCCGGCCCGTGCGCTTTTATATGTGGAAGGGGGGAGGCAGGGAAGGTGGGCCGGCCGCGGCCCTTGGGGAGGGGAGGATGAGTGAGGAGGGGGAGGGGGGTGGCCGGGCCGCTATCGGGCCGGCTGACGCAGGCCGGGCCGTGCCGTTCCAGCCCACGGGCCTGAGCAGTGGCCCAGGCACGGCCTGCTCCCTCGGGCCGGGCCAGCCCGGGCCCACATGTCATCGGGCCGTGCCGTGCTCGTGTCGGGCTAAAAAAGCGGGCTTCATGCCGCGCCGTCGTGCCTCGGGCTGCATGGACAACTATACTATACACACGAATCTTATTTGGAGAAGAGGAGTTATTACACGAGGAGCAGAGGGCCGATCTCTATCCTATTTGTTGATGGGCCTACAACGCCAGAGGGAGCCCATCTACATTCAGAGGTGGGGCCCATCTGGAAGAGTCCAAGTGCAAAGCTCCGTCCTCACAATCCAGCGGCAGCCCCTAGCTACCTCCTTCGCCCCCGCCGGCGCCGCCGGGTTCGCATCGCAGCCCGACCGAGCAAAAGCACCATGCCGCCGCCGCTGCCGGATGAGCTCGTGGAGGAGGTGCTCCTCCGCTTCCCGCCAGAGAACCCCGCGGGGCTCGTCCGCGCCGCGCTCGTCTGCAGGCGCTGGCGCCGCCTCGTATCCGACCCCGGCTTCCGCCGCCGCTTCCGCAAGTTCCACCGCAGGCCCCCGATGCTGGGGATGCTCTGCAACGCCTACGACTACCTCAAAAGGTTCCACTTTGCCCGATTCATTCCCATGACCGGCTCCTGCTCCCGGCGCACCGACTTCGAGGGCTTGCGCGTGCTGGATGCCCGCCACGGCCGTGTTCTCGTCAGGAGAGGCAGAGGCAGCGTCCTTGCCGTCTGGAACTCCATCACGAATGAGGTGCGGGAGCTTCCCTTTCCGCAGGAGTCAAACCACTGGACCGCTGCAGTCCTCTGTTCCGCTGCTGCCAGCGCTTGCGACCACCTTGATTGCCACCATCTACCCTACCTTGTTGTTTTCGTGTGCTCCAAATATGACCGCGAAACTTTTGTCTACACCTACTCATCCGATGCTGCTGCCTGGACTCAGCAACGTTACCTCGTCAAATCCTGGATGGGCAGTGCGCTTGTGGGGAACGCTCTCTACTTTGGAGATCTGATCAGAGGCACAGCTCTCAAGTACAATTGGGAATTGCGTCGGACGTCGTTGATTCGACTACCATCTCTATCGCCTGATTCTCTGCTTACAACCACGGAGGATGGTGGACTGGGACTCGTCACTAGACATGTCTCCAAACTGTACGTGTGGTCAAGGAAGGATACTCATGAAGTAGATAATAATGCTATATGGGAAAGAAGAGTCATTGAGCTTAACACGGTGTTCCCTGTTAATGTCATCGTCAAAACACTTTATCTGGTTGGCTCTGCGGATGGTATTGGTACCATTTTCATGAGGACGGGCGATGAGGTATATGCAATTGATCTAAAGACCTGTAAGGTGAAGAAGGTATTCGAGGGCAGAAGCACCCACTCTGTTGTTGCATACATGAGCTTCTGCACTCCACAGGTACATGTTGCTTATTTTTAGCTTTTACAATGTTCAGAACGAGAAATAATTTAGTTGCTAAAATGGTGATGGCTTCTGCATAACTTATTTTTGGAACTGCAATATCACAATCTTGTACTACCGAATTGGGTTGATCCTACCTAAATCTATCTTTTGTTGTGGGCAATCTTTGATTAGATATAATAAATTATTGATGTTTGCTTGGTGGGAAATAACTGTTATCTAGGGCAAGCTTAATTCCTCAATGAGCTGGTGTAATTCTTATTTTTTTTCATTGCTGCAGCATTGGGAGGCACTTGTACAAGTGAGGGACCAAGTGCGAGTTGCTCAAGTGCATGATAAACTTAAGGTGCATCAATGAGATCTATGGTTGGGCAGCAGTTTGTGCATCAATGAGATTGGTGGCCTTAATTCGTTGGCCTTTTTATAGTTGTTTCTGTGAATTTTTTTATCTTGATGATTGGCATCAATGTATCAGTCTTATATGCAAGCTGTGAACTCCTACATTATCCTACTTGCTCTGTGGCTGTATATATACTCCAGTATTCCTTCCTGCTTGTGATAAAATTCTGAAATGTGCTTATTGAATAATGCAAATTATGAAATCAAAGCATTGCAATTTGAAATGTTGGATGCCTGCACATCATTCTGAAAAATGAATCCGAGGTTCAGTTCCCGTGAATGGAACATGTGCCCAAGTAGCAGCAGGTGTTGATGGTGAATCATGCTTTGTCGTTGCTTGGCGAATGCAATCCTGAAGCATGCATGAGCAGTGTTCAGGGTTTTCAGTTCTGTGCGTGCCTTGCAGTGCTGCTCTGCTCTCCTCTTGGGAATGAAGTTGGTTCTGCTAAAAAATGGTTCTGAGGTTCAGTTCAAGTGAGCAAGCATCCGGGAGGGAGTGTCCTTCAGTTCAGATTCAGTTTACAAGAGGTCAATATCCAACGCTCTTCCTCCCCTCCGTCCGACCGTCTTCGTCACTGTCTGTGCGAGCGGCAAAACCCTAAACTCCGCCGCCTGCCGGCGCCGGCAGACTCGGAGCCCGGCCGAGCAAAAGCGCCATGCCGCGGCCGCTGCCGGATGAGAGGGGCTCCTCCGCCTGCCGCCGCGCGAGCCCGCGAACCTCGTCCGCGCCGCGCTCGTCTGCAGGCGCTGGCGCTGCCTCGTCACCGACCCCGGCTTCCGTCGCCGCTTCCGCGAGTTCCACCGCAGACCCCCGATGCTGAGGATGCTTTGCAACCGCGCCGACGTCGACGTGGCCCGCTTCGTGCCGACGCCCGCCTCCTGCCCCCCGGAAGCCGACCGCGGGCACTGGCGCGCGCTGGACGCACGCCACGGCCGTGTCCTCCTCCACGGGAAGGGCAACGTCCTCGTGGTCTGGGACCCCATCACGGACGAGGAGCGGATGCTGCCCTTTCCGCTGCAGTATTCTGCCTTGTCGAGCTGGACCGCGGCAGTTCTCTGCGCTGCCGCTGGCGCCGGCGCCTGTGCCTGCGACCACCTTGATTGCCAGTCTACACTGAGCAACCTGGATACCTCGTCGTTTCCATGGGAAGTGCACTCGTGGGGAAGGCACTCTACTTTGGCCTTGTTCGCTTCTGAGGAGCCGTACTTTTTCAGCTAATAAATAATATTTTTATCTCATAATAAATCAGTCAACAGAATTTTTGGAAACAGAGTTCTCAAGTACAATTTGGAATTGCGTGAAATATCATGGACTATGCTACCATCTTCATTACCCCGTCCCCGTGGTTGGCAGTCATCTGTGCTCATAGCAACCGAGAACGGTGAACTAGGGCTCGCCACTAAACAGGCGTCCAAACTCTGCCTCTGGTTGAGGAAGCAGGATGCTTGTAAAGTAGGTGATGAATGGCAGAAACCAAGCAGCTACGGGAAAACCGGCCTTTCCCGAGAGCCTAAATAGTTGCCGAGCGCAAAACAAAGGGCTCTCAGCAAAGAACTGATTTGCCGAGAGCACCTCTCGACAAAGTAAAACTCTGGGCAAAGGTTAACTTTGCCGAGAGCACGGCTCAAGGCAAACAAAAATGCTCGGCAAACTTGTCCTTTGCCGAGAGCTGCGCTCTCAGCAAATAAGAACTCACGGCAAACATAACATTTGCCGAGAGCCGGCCTCTCGGCAAAGAAGTCCGCACGGCAATAGGCTTCCAGCGTTATTTAGGCTTACGGCGTTAATTATTTGCCGAGAGCCGCTCTCGGCAAAGTGACCTATTTGCCGAGAGCCATGTATGGCTCTCGGCAAAGGGTGCTTATTATTTCATGTGTTTCTCTTCTCCTCGCTTTTGTCCAAAAATATTATTATTTTTTTATTTTGGGCGCTCTAAACTTTTTTCTCTATACACATACTATAGGTTCTACTCAATATTAAAATTTTGTGTATTTTTGTAATTATTTGCTATATCTATTTAATTAATTGCATTTCAAGCAGTTTTTTTAATCACGGGTAAAAATTAAAATTTGAACGACGAGTGATTTAAACACGGGAAATAATTAAGTATAAATTGATATTCATGCTATTTATGCATTATTGAGGCCAAATAACATCTTGTTGACGTTTTTTTCACCTTTTATTTTACGAATCGAATACCACGAAAATGTCGCCGAACGATTTAAAAATTCTTAAAAAACGGAAACGAAGTCGGAAAATTGTGATATTTGCAATAAAGTCATGGTACCACACTTGGAGGCCGTGGTAAAAATTTGAAAAAGTTTCGCACAAGCGGTGGCGTCTGATTCTTACAATCTGAAACATCTCCGAATATGTTTCATAGAGTTGAGAAGGATGCATTAGGATTTTCAAACAATGTCACGCGTGAATTAGGTTTTGGACTTCCAAACTTTTTCTATAGTCATTAGAAAGCATAAATTGTAACACGGCAAAATTTTGTAATTTTTGGGAGCCGTTTGCTATTTTTTAATTCTTTTTTACAAATTATTTGCCAAGAGCATATGGGTTTTGCTCTCGGCAAAGAACCTTTGCCGAGAGCTCTCTGGTTAGCTCTCGGCTCCGATTTCTTTTTTTTACCTGGCCTGCATCAAGGGTTTGCCGAGCGCCCCTAGAAGCTCTCGGCAAAGAGTTATTTTTTTAAAAAAAATCATTTTGAAAAAAAATATTTAAAAAAACCTTTCTTTGCCGAGAGTGGCTCTCAGCAAAGATTTATTAGGTTTTGCCGAGAGCAGCTCTCGGCAAAGGATTAAAATTTTTTTCCATTTATTTTGAAAAAAATCTGGGCGGAGTAAAAAAAGAAAATTTTTTTGCTGCTGCAGTTATTTAAATAAGAAATAAGTATATTTTTCAAAAAAAAAATGTTTGCCGAGATCCGGATGTGCTCGGCAAAATTGGGATGTTTGCCGAGAGCCGCCGTGATCTGGCTCTCGGCAAAGTGAGCCTCCAGGTTATTTAAATTTTTTTTGCTGCTGCAGTTATTTAAATAAGAAATAAATAATTTTTTCAAAAAAAAATGTTTGCCGAGAGCCGGATCGGCCTGGCTCTCGACAAAGGCGGGATGTTTGCCGAGAGCCGCCGTGATCTGGCTCTCGGCAAAGTGGGCCTCCAGGTCTTATCCAACGCGCCCGCGAGACAAGGCTATCCAACCGCCACCGGCCCGCGCTCACTGCTGCCCGCCGCCACCGCGCCCGCGCTCACTGCTGCTCGCCGCCGCCGCCCGTGGAGCTCGCCGCCGCCGCCCGTGCAGCTCGCCGCCGCCCCGCCCGCGCCGTCCAGCGCCCGCCAGAACGCCCGCCCCGCCGTACGGCCGCCGCAGCAGGCCTTGCCTGGCGCGCGCCGACTGGCTGGCCGCGGCCGCCCGCCCCGCCCGGCAGCGCCGCGCCTGACAGCCCTGTACCGGCAGCAGGCCTCGCCCGGTCGCCGCCCGATGGATCGGCCGCGGCCGCCCGCCCGCTGGCCCGTTCGGCTCGCAGCGCCCGCACCGGCAGCACCGCGCCCGCCCGCTCGGCCGACAGCCGGCAGCCCCTCCCCGCCCCGGCCACACCGCAACGCCTCCCTGCGATTCGCGCTCCGGCCGCGCCCGCCCTCCCCAGCCGCGTCCGCCCGCCCGCGCCCTAGCCGCATCCCCCCGGCCGCCGCAGCCCCGCCCCCGCCGGCGTCCGCCCTTCTCCGCTCTACGTGCCCGGCGCCCTAGGTATTGCAATCTTGTATTTCTTGGTAGTGGTAGTGGTAGTGGTAGTGGTGGGGTGGTGGTGGAGTGGTGGTGGATTGGTGGCGGTGGTGCTGGGGTGGTGGAGGTCATGGTGGTGGTGTTGGGGTGGTGTTGAAGTGGTGGTGGAGGTTTCGGCGGTGGTGTGCCGATGGCGTTTCGATGTTTGGGATTGTCGATTGTTGTTTATGTTGGAATTGTATATGTGCATGCCGGCCATCGTGCCGTTGAGATATATATGCTTGCCGGCCATCGTGTCATTTGTTTCTTGCAGGTTTTGGAGACCTCACCCTGCAGGGGAGGTGCTGCCGAAATTTTGAATTGATGGTCTTGTGTCCTTTTGATTTTCAGAGAAGATCCCGTCGGAGGCTAGCCGGAGTACCTCGTCTTCCTTGACGTTGCGGGTCTGCCCGCACCGCGTCGCCTCGCCACTGCACCGACCCGCCACGGCCCCGCTAGCCTGACTTCATCGCCACCTAAGGTATAACCACTATTTCTTTGTCCTGGGCATGTATCTCCACGTAACCCACCTATCCTTACCTATTAGATGGTAGGAATGACGTGTAGATGCAAGTCCATGGTCATATTTATTACTTGGTGATATATATGTTAGAGGATGGATGACCGTGAGTGGATGTACTCGGGCCGCCGGAGCACCCGTGAGATTACCAGAGAATGGGTCATCAGGACCGAGGCTTTCATCGAGCAAGCATTTGACCAGGCTCCTGGAGCGATTGCCGTTTTTTGTCCTTGCACCAACTGTAAGAACAGAAAGAGGCAGACAAAGGAGGTGATGACTTCACATCTTGCTAGGAATGGATTTACGAAAAACTATACCCAGTGGACCCACCATGGTGAAGCCGATCGTGTGAGAGAGGAGGTGGTGAGACCACGTGTCGAGGATTATAATGCTGATGCCGGGGTAGCAGATTGGTTAGATGACTTTCACAAAGCACACTTCGCTGAAGGACGTAGGCAGGAGGAGGAGCCAGAGGCAAGCGCAAAGGCGTATTACGACATGTTGTCTGCGGCAGGAAAACCCCTTCATGGCCACACACAGATTTCAAAGCTTGATGGCATTTCACGCTTAATGGCCTTAAAGTCCCAGTTCAACCTTAGTCGAGAGAACTTTGATGAAATGTTGACAGTTATTGGCTCCATCCTTCCGGCTGGTCACCTTTTGCCACAGAACATGTACGAATCGCAGAAGGTCCTTCGTGCACTTAAGATGCCGTATGAGCAGATACATGCTTGTTCGAAGGGCTGCGTCCTCTTTAGAAAAGCACACGCGGATGCAAAGTATTGTCCAAAGTGTAAATCCTCTAGGTATCTGGAGGTAGACTCTGGTGATGGTGAGAAGAGGCAGAGTCCGTACCCCGTGAAAATCCTACGGTACCTTCCATTCATACCGAGGATCCAACGGCTATTCATGACAGAGGAGTCCACGAAACAGATGACATGGCACAAAAATGGAAAAAGATACAGTCCTGAGAAGATGGTGCATCCAGCCGATGGTGAAGCATGGCATCACTTTGATAACATTCATCGTAACAAAGCTGGAGAGGCACGTAATGTGCGTGTTGCACTGGCAACAGATGGGTTCAATCCTTATGGAATGATGGCTGCCCCATACACTTGTTGGCCTGTGTTTGTTATCCCCCTCAATCTTCCTCCTAGCGTATCCTTCCAACGACAGAATGTGTTCTTGTCGTTGATAATTCCAGAACACCCTGGGAATAACATGGGTGTGTTCATGGAGCCTTTCTTCGATGAACTGGTCCATGCTTGGGACCATGGTGTATGGACATATGATCGAGCTACAAAGACAAACTTCAACATGCATGTTTGGTATCAATACTCTATGCATGACTTCCTAGCATATGGGATATTCAGCGCTTGGTGTGTTCACGGGAAGTTTCCATGCCCGACATGCAAGGCAGCTCTGCAGTTCAATTGGCTGCCGAAGGGCGGCAAATATTCCGCGTTCGACAAACATCGACAATTCCTCCCTGCTCATCATCCATTCAGAGCAGACATCAAGAACTTTACTAAAGGTGTCATGGTTACAGACCCCGCACCACAGATGATGACTGGTGCCGAGGTTCATGATCAGATAGATGCTCTCCGGATCAATGAAACAGATGGTAGGTTTGTGGGATATAGTGAGGAGCATATGTGGACTCATAAGTCGCCCTTGATGATGCTCCCCTATTATAACGACCTTCTTCTTCCACACAACATTGATGTAATGCACACTAAGAAGAATGTTGCCGAGGCTCTTTGGGCAATGATCATAGATATTAAGGATAAGACGAAGGATAATGTAAAGGCGAGACTGGATCTGGCAATGATATGTGATAGACCAAACCAACACATGCAACCTCCTAGAAGCGGCAAGAAATGGACCAGGCCTAAGGCCGATTACAGATTGAAACCGGAACAAAAGAGAGAAGTATTAGAATGGTTCAAAACATTAATGTTCCCTGATGGGTATGCAGCGAATCTGAGGAGGGGAGTGAACTTATCTACCTTGCGGATCAACGGCCTGAAGAGTCATGACTATCACATATGGATTGAGTGTCTTCTTCCGGCGATGCTCCGAGGCTATGTCCCTGAGCATGTGTGGAAGACGCTAGCCGAGTTGAGCTATTTCTTCCGCCAGCTTTGTGCCAAGGAGTTATCTCGTAGCGTGGTTGCAGAATTGGAAAAAGTAGCACCTGTGTTGCTCTGTAAGTTGGAGATGATCTTTCCACCTGGCTTCTTCAACCCGATGCAGCATTTGATTCTGCACCTCCCGTATGAGGCACGAATGGGGGGTCCCGTGCAGGCTCGTTGGTGCTATCCAATCGAGAGATGTCTAAAGGTTCTTCGGAAAAAATGCAGAAACAAATGCAAAATCGAGGCTTCCATGGCGGAAGCATTCATTCTAGAGGAGGTTACTAACTTCACACAAGCATACTATGACGACACGCTTAGATTTCAATTTTATACCTAGTTTTGCAAATATTGACTTGTGTACGCTTAGATTACAATTATATGCCTTAGTATTACTATAATTACTAATTTTTCTTCTCCTTTGTGCAGAATCAATCGGCGGGTTCGAATGAGGGGCCTCAGCAGCCGCTGTCGGGAGGGTCGTGGCACGCATCGTATCCACCACTTCCGCCGCATCAGCAGCCGTCGGGAGCGTCGGGGTACCAGCAGTATCCACCGCCGCAGTAGCAGCAGCCGCCGAAGGGAGGGTCGAGGGACTGGGATGCTTGGGGGTGAGCTTGTTGCTCTTCATAATGTATTGTCGTGCACTTTGTGAGATGAACTGTTGGATTTGAGATGTTAAGATGGATTATGTGAGACATGTGATGTGGATGGCATATTTGTTAAATATGTGATATTTGTGATATATATGATGTGTTATATTTGTGAAATATGTGATGTTGAAGCTGGAAATATAAACAAAAATAAAAAAAATGCTCTCTGGACTCTTTGCCGAGAGCTAATATTTGCCGAGAGCCCAACTAACTGGGCTCTCGGCAAAGAGTAAGATTTGCCGAGCACCTAACTCTCGGCAAATATGACTCTTTGCCGAGAGCATATTCTAGGGCTCTCAGCAAAGCTTTCCTTTGCGGAGAGCTGGCTCTCGGCAAACCTTTCCTTTGCCGAGCGCTGGCTCTCAGCAAAGAAGTTTTTTTTAAACCACCTCAGCCCCATAATCTATTTTATTTTTTTAAAAAAAAATTCTTTGCCGAGAGTTGCTCTCGGCAAAGAAGTGTATGGGACAACCGTTACGGGCGGGTTGCCGTTACATCGGTGATATTTTGCCGAGAGTTAGGTTTTGCTGAGAGTTTTTATTTTGCTCTCGGCAAAGAGTTTGCCGAGAGGGGCTCTCGGCAAATAAACCTTTGCCGGGAGACCTTTTGCCGACCGCTCTTTGCCGAGAGCAGCTCTCGGCAAATGATCTGCCGAGAGTGAAATCCTCTTTGCCGAGAGCTTCGGGCTCTCGGCAAAGGAGGGGAATCCGGTAGAGCCATTAAGCTTAAAACGCTGCTCCCCGCTGATGCTGTTAGCCCCCTGGATCTCTGGCACGGGTGAGCCGATCACTCACCAGCGTTGCCGACCACGCACTATCGTTCACGACCACACACTATGGCTAATGTTAGAAGAAGGGAGGGAGAACAGAGCACACACAGCACAAGCACCAGCGTTAGCCGGAGCTCTATAGAGGAGATGGCAAAACTGAACTCGCTCTCTTTACTTAGTTGCAGTGGCAAACTATATACACTACGGGAAAACCGGCCTTTCCCGAGAGCCTAAATAGTTGCCGAGCGCAAAACAAAGGGCTCTCAGTAAAGAACTAATTTGCCGAGAGCACCTCTCGACAAAGTAAAACTCTGGGCAAAGGTTAACTTTGCCGAGAGCACGGCTCACGGCAAACAAAAATGCTCAGCAAACTTGTCCTTTGCCGAGAGCTGCGCTCTCAGCAAATAAGAACTCACGGCAAACATAACATTTGCCGAGAGCCGGCCTCTCGGCAAAGAAGTCCGCACGGCAATAGGCTTCCAGCGTTATTTAGGCTTACGGCGTTAATTATTTGCCGAGAGCCGCTCTCGGCAAAGTGACCTATTTGCCGAGAGCCATGTATGGCTCTCGGCAAAGGGTGCTTATTATTTCATGTGTTTCTCTTCTCCTCGCTTTTGTCCAAAAATATTATTATTTTTTTATTTTGGGCACTCTAAACTTTTTTCTCTATACACATACTATAGGTTCTACTCAATATTAAAATTTTGTGTATTTTTGTAATTATTTGCTATATCTATTTAATTAATTGCATTTCAAGCAGTTTTTTTAACCACGGGTAAAAATTAAAATTTGAACGATGAGTGATTTAAACACGGGAAATAATTAAGTATAAATTGATATTCATGCTATTTATGCATTATTGAGGCCAAATAACATCTTGTTGACGTTTTTTTCACCTTTTATTTTACGAATCGAATACCACGAAAATGTCGCCGAACGATTTAAAAATTCTTAAAAAACAGAAACGAAGTCGGAAAATTGTGATATTTGCAATAAAGTCATGGTACCACACTTGGAGGCCGTGGTAAAAATTTAAAAAAGTTTCGCACAAGCGGTGGCGTCTGATTCTTACAATCTGAAACATCTCCGAATATGTTTCATAGAGTTGAGAAGGATCCATTAGGATTTTCAAACAATGTCACGCGTGAATTAGGTTTTGGACTTCCAAACTTTTTCTATAGTCATTAGAAAGCATAAATTGTAACACGTCAAAATTTCATAATTTTTGGGAGCCGTTTGCTATTTTTTAATTCTTTTTTACAAATTATTTGCCGAGAGCATATGGGTTTTGCTCTCGACAAATAACCTTTGCCGAGAGCTCTCTGGTTAGCTCTCGGCTCCGATTTCTTTTTTTTACCTGGCCTGCATCAAGGGTTTGCCGAGCGCCCCTAGAAGCTCTCGGCAAAGAGTTATTTTTTTAAAAAAATCATTTTGAAAAAAAATATTTAAAAAAACCTTTCTTTGCCGAGAGTGGCTCTCAGCAAAGATTTATTAGGTTTTGCCGAGAGCAGCTCTCGGCAAAGGATTAAAATTTTTTTCCATTTATTTTGAAAAAAATCTGGGCGGAGTAAAAAAAGAAAAATTTTTTGCTGCTGCAGTTATTTAAATAAGAAATAAGTATATTTTTCAAAAAAAAATGTTTGCCGAGATCCGGATCGGCCTAGTGCTCGGCAAAGATGGGATGTTTGCCGAGAGCCGCCGTGATCTGGCTCTCGGCAAAGTGGGCCTCCAGGTTATTTAAATTTTTTTGCTGCTGCAGTTATTTAAATAAGAAATAAATAATTTTTTCAAAAAAAAATGTTTGCCGAGAGCCGGATCGGCCTGGCTCTCGACAAAGGCGGGATGTTTGCCGAGAGCCGCCGTGATCTGGCTCTCGGCAAAGTGGGCCTCCAGGTCTTATCCAACGCGCCCGCGACACAAAGGCTATCCAACCGCCACCGGCCCGCGCTCACAGCTGCCCGCCGCCACCGCGCCCGCGCTCACTGCTGCTCGCCGCCGCCGCCCGTGGAGCTCGCCGCCGCCGCCCGTGCAGCTCGCCGCCGCCCCGCCCACGCCGTCCAGCCGCCGCAGAACGCCCGCCCCGTCGTCCGGCCACCGCAGCAGGCCTCGCCTGGCCACGCGCCGCTGGCTGGCCGCGGCCGCCCGCCCGCCCGGCAGCGCCGCGCCTGACCGCCCGGCCGGCAGCAGGCCTCGCCCGGTCGCCCGCCGCTGGCTGGCCGCGGCCGCCCGCCCGGCAGCACCGCGCCCGCCCGCCCGGCCGACAGCCGGCAGCACCTCCCCGCCCCGGCCTCACCGCAACGCCTCCCTGCGATTCGCGCCCCGGCCGCGCCCGCCCTCCCCAGCCGCGTCCGCCCGCCCGCGCCCTAGCCCGCATCCCCCCGGCCGCCGTAGCCCCGCCCCCGCCGGCGTCCGCCCGTCTCCGCTCTACGTGCCCGGCGCCCTAGGTATTGCAATCTTGTATTTCTTGGTAGTGTGGGAGTGGTAGTGGTAGTGGTGGGGTGGTGGTGGAGTGGTGGTGGATTGGTGGAGTGGTGGCGGTGGTGCTGGGGTGGTGGAGGTCATGGTGGTGGTGTTGGGGTGGTGTTGAAGTGGTGGTGGAGGTTTCGGCGGTGGTGTGCCGATGGCGTTTCGACGTTTGGGATTGTCGATTGTTGTTTATGTTGGAATTGTATATGTGCATGCTGGCCATCGTGCCGTTGAGATATATATGCTTGTCGGCCATCATGTCGTTTGTTTCTTGCAGGTTTTGGAGACCTCACCCTGCAGGGGAGGTGCTGCCAAAATTTTGAATTGATGGTCTTGTGTCCTTTTGATTTTCAGAGAAGATCCCGTCGGAGGCTAGCCGGAGTACCTCGTCTTCCTTGACGTTGCGGGTAACCACACCGTCCTCCGGGAACGGCGTTTGCTGATGCCAGGTGTATCACACCACCAGGGCAACCTTAACATCCACAAATACGGGGCAAGATGGGTACGTGACTTGGTGTAGCTTCAATTATTCTTTCATACGCTTATTCCTGCATGATTTGTAACCGTCTTGTTGTTTTTGTCGCAGTCGGCTGCACATCAAAACCAGCCATGCGGAGAGCTCAAGTCATGGGTTCTGGCCCACAAGGGTAAGGCGACAGACGAAATCGACTGGAACCCGGACGACCCAGCCGAGTCCTTCACCAACGAGAGCATCCCCGAGCGCATCAGTCAGTACACCGAGGCGGCAAGGACGGTCCATGGGGCAGACTGGGATCCGCACACCACGGACATTGACAGCGACATCGTCATGAGGGTGGGAGGAGGCAAGAAGCATGGGCGGTACCTCATCGGCAACAGCACGCTCGACCCGCACAGCACTCCCACTCTCTCACAGGTCCGGGCAAGCAGCACGAGCGGTAGCGTGCCCATACGCCCAAGGCAGGACACTTCGACGCATCGTGTGGCAGCACTGCAGGTTATTTCTGTTTTATTCATCGTTCTTTGGTTTTACATTCCTCGAAACTACTTGTAACAATGCGGTGAAAAATTATAGGCCCAGGTGCTTGCGCTCCAGGAGCATAAGGCAAGGATGGAGGAAGAGCGACAGAGGGAGCGGGAGGCCGAGCGACAGAGGATGGAGGCCGAGCGACAAAGGTTGGAGGCCGAGCGGACGAGGTTTGACGCCTTGGCTCAGTACGTGGCAAGTCTTGGCGTCACGATGGGTCGTCCAGCGCCACCAGAGCTGTTCGCTCCTCCACCGCCTTACCCATACCCACCTTACCTATCCGTGAGTTCAACTTCTCTAACAAAAGCTCTTTACTGTGCATGTCGGCCATCGTGCCATTGATATGTGATGGGAGGCCTTCGTGCCGTTCATATATATGTGTGCCGGCCATCTCGCCGTTGATATGTGGTGGACGGCCATCGTGCCGTTGGTTTTCTTGCAGGTTTTGGAAACCCCACCGTGCAGGGGAGGTGCTGCCGAAATTTTGATGTGTCTAGGCTTAGATTTCAATTTTATACCTAGTTCTGCAAATAGACTTATGTACGCTTAGATTACAATTATATGCCTTAGTATTACTATAATTACTAATTTTTCTTCTCCTTTGTGCAGAATCAATCGGCGGGTTCGAATGAGGGGCCTCAGCAGCCGCTGTCGGGAGGGTCGTGGCACGCGTCGTATCCACCACTTCCGCTGCATCAGCAGCCGTCGGGAGCGTCGGGGTACCAGCAGTATCCACCGCCGCAGCAGCAGCAGCCGCCGGAGGGAGGGTCGAGGGACTAGGATGCTTGGGGGTGAGCTTGTTGCTCTTCATAATGTATTGTCGTGCACTTTGTGAGATGAACTGTTGGATTTGAGATGTTAAGATGGATTATGTGAGACATGTGATGTGGATGGCATATTTGTTAAATATGTGATATTTGTGATATATATGATGTGTTATATTTGTGAAATATGTGATGTTGAAGCTGGAAATATAAACAAAAATAAAAAAAATGCTCTCTGGACTCTTTGCCGAGAGCTAATATTTGCCGAGAGCCCAACTAACTGGGCTCTCGGCAAAGAGTAAGATTTGCCGAGCACCTAACTCTTGGCAAATATGACTCTTTGCCGAGAGCATATTCTAGGGCTCTCAGCAAAGCTTTCCTTTGCGGAGAGCTGGCTCTCGGCAAACCTTTCCTTTGCCGAGCGCTGGCTCTCAGCAAAGAAGTTTTTTTTTAAACCACCTCAGCCCCATAATCTATTTTATTTTTTTTTTTAAAAAAAATTCTTTGCCGAGAGTTGCTCTCGGCAAAGAAGTGTATGGGATGACCGTTACGGGCGGGTTGCCGTTACAGCGGTGATATTTTGCCGAGAGTTAGGTTTTGCTGAGAGTTTTTATTTTGCTCTCGGCAAAGAGTTTGCCGAGAGGGGCTCTCAGCAAATAAACCTTTGCCGGGAGACCTTTTGCCGACCGCTCTTTGCCGAGAGCAGCTCTCGGCAAATGATCTGCCGAGAGTGAAATCCTCTTTGCCGAGAGCTTCGGGCTCTCGGCAAAGGAGGGGAATCCGGTTGTGATATATACAACTCTACTCATTTAATCCTATAGAACAGACATGTCAGTCTGTCATGCTGCTACAGTGGCAAGATGTGACAGCAGGCCTAACTTTGACGCCTGCCCCTGCAGTGGCTACAGTGCGGCAGGAGAGCCGTTCGGCGCTTGCCCCTGTAGTGGCTACAGTGCCATAACAGGGAGCCCTTTTCGGCGCCGCCTCCCTTGCCGTGCGTTCACACGAGGGAGCAGCAAATTACATAATAATTTTCCCCTAATCCTGCTGCTAACCCTAGAACCCCTCCATACCGATCATCTTCTTCAGCTCCGTTAGCCGAAGACGGCCGAGCGGCTTGGTGAGGACGTTCACGAGTTGCCGACCAGTTTTGATGAACTTGATAACGATCTGTCCTCCATCGACACAGTCCCTGATTGTGTGCATACATTTTTTTCCGTTATACTAGCCTGAAGAATAATAGTCTTTTTTCTTTTCCCTGATCGTGTTGTCTTGTTGATGACACAGCAGGTGGAAATTAAAGATGGTTGAGATGGAGCAAATATGTGCAGTGCAGAACTCGAAGACCCAACGAGAAACAACGAAACATATATCACTTCTCCCTTCCATGCAAGATGACACGAAAAACCATTCAGATATTGTGCTTTTGTCATATGCCTAGTGTGTTATTCCTATCTTTTAGCAACTCCGATCCTGTTTTCCGTGCGAAATAAGTGGGGCAAAACACAAGATAATTTTATCCTCGGTTAAGCTCTTTTTTATGTCAATAATGTAACATAATGCACTGTATTACAATCATACTTATACGATTGCAACATGAGAGCGTTGCACGCTCCATTAGTTTTGTTGGATGTGTTTGGTTTTACTAATTTACTGGAGAGGGGCAAGAGCTAGAGTAGACTCTGAATCTCTGCTAGAATTTCCAGACCTATTTTAGAGGCCCGTCGAATGAGCACAAAGGTATCAAATAAGAGTGAAATCTACGCCAAACCACTCAAATTATTTGTAAGTGTTAAGTTCCAAAAGTCTCAATATGCATTTCTGAGTCCCTTGAGTTTGTTCGGGTCTCATCTAGATCCAAACGGATATTTAACCAACCCGGTAGCTAACGTGGCATGCCGACTCAGGGCTTACGTGGATCTGACAGATGGGACCCATATGTCAGCAACAAAGCTTAACTTTAGAAAATCGTATCTTTTTCATACAACCTCGCATGAATATGATTTTTACATGAAGACGGTAGCTCTCAATGAGATCTATAACTTTCTAGTTTTGACTTTTTGATAAAACTTTCTATAGTCTTCGGTGGTGAAAGTCGTTGGTGATGGGACTGTTATCACCATGATATGGCTACGAGATTCATGTTACCATCCAACGGTGACGGATCGTTAGTGATGGGAACGATTATCACCGTGGCTATGAGGTTCGTGTTACCGACCGACGATGATGGGGCTTCCAAAAATCCTACAATCAGGCAAAAAAACATAATAAAAATAAAAAAATAATCCCAGGAAGTCCCACTAGCAAAAAAAAGTACTATAAGGGCGCCTGGAATGCCTCTAGCGGCCTCTAGCATTCCACCTCTATTAATGAAAGATAGCGAATTTGCACCCCAAAAATAGCAAAATTATTTTAATACTGTGAGACCTCACAAATCAATTTTTCTTGTGAAGAGCGCACGCCCTTCGTGGCCGCGGGGGCTCAAACCTGTGACCTCACGTCTCGCACGTATCTCCTCTAGACCTCTAACCACTTCACTCACAATTGACTTGTGTCCGTATTAGATATCCGTCCTCCTTTGTTTATCTTCATCCGATTTTGAATGAGTATCTGGGACCCTAAACGAATTTAATTAAAAAGTTGTCATCTATAAAGTTGTATAACTTTTCTAGATCTACAATTTTGGTTTTGGTTGTGTCTCTATCTATGGCCTTTAGAAAAATTTAAATGTCAAATGTGAGAAATTCAAACATAATTTTTCTTACATAGATGATTTCAAATGAAAAATATTAATTACCACTACTGCAGAAATAATTTTCAGCAACGCGGGCTATTTTCTCGGAGCTACTAGATCGAGGTAAATGTTTTTCTTGGCATCTATGTACATGGTAGTTGCGCCTTCTATTATACTCCCTTCATTTAAAAAATATAATTTTAACTCAGGACTAAGTTAAAGTATCTTAAGTTTGGCTAACTATCTACACCTAATAATATTAAAGAGACAAGATTTTGTCCTACTTTTTTGTCCACCTCCTCTTAACTAGGGGATAGTTTAGTACAGCTCGCATCAAGCGATGATTGATACAGAGTCGGATTTCTGGATGTATTGGGTCGTGCTCTGTGTATCTAATATGTGATCTGGATTCATGAGTCGTGCTCATAGCAGTTAGAACAACTCGCGTCTTGCGAAGATACAGAGTCCGATTCTAATATGTATTGGATTTCGCTGCAACGCACGTACACATTTACTAGTAAAAATACCAATAATTTTGACATCAAATAAGTATCATTAGATTTGGCATGAGATATTTTCATACTATATTTATTTGGTGTTATAAATATTAATATGTTTACCTATAAATTTGACAAACATTTTGGATACATTAACCAAAAATGCACAAAGAATTGCCTTTTTTAAAATGCACAAAGGTAGTATATGAGACGTAGGGGGTTCGATGTATGAACATATAGGCTGAATTAATATGGACCTACGTATATTAGTTATTAAGTGATCTTTTTATCTATGGATCATTGTATCAAGTATGCTAAATCCTGCGAACTGATCATAGATCAGATGGTTAGGTTCCTTGTGGTGGAACCTGCCCACCCGGATTCAAGTCCTCGACTTAGCACGGGTACTCACATACGTGTGTTCATAGGGGTCAGTGTGCGTGCGTGTTGTGTGCATCTGCGTTGTACTGTGTAATTCTAAAAAAAGTATGCTAAATCCTAAATTTTCTGGAACTAAATAGTGTATATGAATTGAGTGGCCGTTTCTTCGTTGTAATGCATGGGCTTTAATCACCCTGTTCGCTTGAACTACTTTTCAGCTAATGAACAATATTTTTCTCTCATAATAAATTAGCATAAGTATCAGCATAAACCAAATTTCAGCATAAGCGAACATTTGCCAGACATGGGTGCGCTCAGTGACAAAGTGGACCATGACCCGATCATTTTTTTTGCCAACTGAATCCTTCTCTTGAACTGACTGATCTGTGGGCCCAAAAAAACAGAGGGCGCACTATCGCTCTCTGTCTGAGAGATCCCTAACCCCATTGCCTGAGAAGCTCTAAAAATTCAGGCCCGTGTGATATAGGAAATGTGAAAAACAAACAATGAAATTCACTAAACAAATGATTGATTTTGCTATATTTATGCCTTGATTGGGATCCTTTTTTTTCTTTTTGTGTGTGTGAAAAAAATCATACTCTACGTTGCTTTCAAAGCATGAATGCACATAAGTTGAAGTTAAACTTAACTGTCAACCGAACCTGAATCCTTGGAAAATTCTTAAAAGTCAGGGTTAATTATAGGAAATGTGGAAAAAATAAACAACGAAACAACAATGAAATTCACTGAATAAACGATTGATTTTATTATATATATGCCTTGATTGAAATCTTTCTGAGATAATTTATGTGAAAAATTCGTACTCTGTTGCTTTGAAAGCTTGAATGCACGTGAAATGTTTTATCATAACAAATTTTCTGAGATGAAAACAAGTGCTCTGTTTCTTGCAACAGTAACAAGCTGGCGAAACAGGGGATTCTGCCCCGGAGCCGAGGTAGCCGGGGGTCCGTCGGCCTTCCCGGCGGCGCCGGAGAGAGCGGGGACCCGGATCTCGCTGTCCGGTAAAACATACTAGGCTGCTAGTAGCTCGTAGCAGTTGAGGACTAGTTTTCCTATGGCGGTAGATCTGTCCGGTCCAGTCCAGTCTGGGATCCCTCGCCATCGGACCTGCCGGTGACGCGTTTCTCGGCGTGCTTTACGGCTGGTCTGGCTTGCTCGATCTTGGGCGAGGCTGAGGAGTGATGTTTGGCAGGATACAAGCACCTTCTGTCCTTGATAATATTGATGTAGTCTCCATGGATCATTCTCGTCGTAAGTATAGTAGTATGTAAATCAAATTCGCTTGCTGCCCGTGGGCTATTGTGCTTTGGTAATTGATGGTATATCATGGCGTTTATTTATAATTTCGAGTAAACTATCTTCTCCTGCTTAATGAACACCGTGCCCAAGGCACGTTCGAGAAAAAAAAGATCGCAAGAATACTGACTAGCTAGATGAGGCCAAAGATGCTACACAAGTATACATAATTTATATAGCGACAATTAGAAGTAAGTAATAATAACCCAAATCTTGAAATTGTAATGATAATTACTAATTAATAAAAAATAATTTTAAACAGTTTTATTGAGGAACTGCATACTGAATATCACAAAAGATATACTTACGGAAGAAATATAAACACATATGATACCAACAAAAGATTATTGTTACTCAGTTTTTAGAGATTGGCATTTGGCACTTCTTCAAAATTCACACAGAGATACCACATATCAAACCTATTGTTCTGAAACAATTAGCTAGGTCAATCACTAGCGGTTAAACACTTACGGACAGGAAGCATACAGTTTCGCAGCAGTATTCAGAAAATACTAGGGATCGTTCTAGCTAATTTCTCTTCATATCTTGCAACTTGCAACGGGTGAAAAAACAGTCACTTGCATGTGCCAATGAAAAAGAAAGGACGCCCCTTTTCAAATCACAGGAAAACCAAGGCCGGCATGCAGGCTCACATACTTTCGCAGACCAAATGCTGTGGTGAACACATGTGGAAAATACATGCTGATGAAAGACGCAAAACACAAGTGGATCACAAAATCATAAACACTAGCTAACACCATGATAAATCACAAATCTCAAGGGAAGGGACAGATACAAGTGCCTAAACTAACACAGCCTTGATCTTCTCTCATCGGGGACATCTATCAAGAAAAAAAAACATCGGAAACCAGAAGATTCAGTCCGAGTGGTGGCCATAATGCTCCAAATAAAAGCAAGGAGGGAGCATCACACAGCTGCTATACTAGCACACATCGAATCACTAGCTATTAGTTGCATGCAAAGTTTCAAAGCAAACAGGGAGATCGAAAGACGTTTCGCTGTTGCACGACACGAACCGAAAGATGTGTTATGATGTGATTCTACACAGATTCCCACACACCCAGAAAAGCAAGCATCGTGTTCGGTCCTAGTCCACAACAGTGCACACCACCTTCTTCCACATATCACAGAAAGACAGCAGAAACCTGTGCAGAGATGGGCGGGCGGGCTGTTTACCGGGCTCTGCCCGCGCCGCCTATCAGGGCGCGGCAGTGTCGCGCTAAGATCGGTGGCGCGGCAGACCCTGTCACGTCACCGGTCAGCGTCTTCGGTTTTCGTCACGTCATCCTCCCGTCGCATCACCATGCATGGCGCGGCACAGGCGTTTCACCGCGTCATGGCAATAGACGCGGCCAAAAATGTTAGTTTTGGAAATAAAAAACAAACAGAGTTAGATTTAAAATTAGTTTTAAAAAAATGTTAAAAAAATCACCGGAGCCGAGCTAGCCGGGGGTCCGTCGGCCTTCACGGCGGCGCCGGATCGAGCGGGGACCCCGGATCGAGCTATCCGGTAAAACATACTAGGCTGCTAGTAGCTCGTGTTAGTTGATCTCCACCAATAGGTCCAACGACCTATTAGGCCCTTGTCTCTGCTCCCTGATCGGTGAAGCCAAACCCTAATCCGGTTGGTGGGCCCCTGTCGCACAGCACACATAAAAGGAAGGTGGGGATGAGGGCTCGCACTACGAGGTTCACTGGAGCCACCATCCCACCCACAGAGAAACCCTAAACCGATCTAAAGACGTGCTGCCAGCGACGGGATGTGCCCCACCGACCACCGTCGTCGCCTGCAGGGTCTCCGCAATCACCCCAGCAGCGTTACCGCCGCCACCACTGTACCTCGCCACCGAGCCAGAGCTGCCTCGGCACCGGTGTCCGCGAGGTCACGACGCTACTGTCCCAGGGCGACTAGAGGAACCCTAAAGGAAGAGGTCGTCTCGGATCTACGGTTACACACAGAGAGGTAATCACCGATCCTAACAATGGTACCAGAGCAAGGTTGCCTCTGTGTAACCCTAACCCTAACCAGGTAAAAGAAAAGGGAAAGGGACCGGGGGTGGCGGACGTCATTGGAACCCCGGTCAACCACCACCACCGCATGGGGGAAAGAAGCCGCACCGTTCGACGGCGCGCGGCAACAGAAGCAAGAACAGAAAAGATCTGTGTTCGGATCAGAAAAGAGAAAGGGGAAAAGGATCTCAAGAACCCTAACCCTAACCCACGCAGAAAGCTCAGGGAAGAAGAAGAGAAGAGAACCGAACACTTCTTTTCGGATCTAAACAGAAGAAGAGTGGGTTCGGATTTGACCGAACCCTAAGCCCTAACCCTAACTCGAATAAAGAAGGGGAAGGAAACCCATTCGGATGAACTCCGAAAAGAAAAGAAATTAAAAGAAAACGAATCCCTAACCCTAGATCCCCATTTTGGATGAACTCCGAAACGGAAAGAAAGATCCAAAAGCAAATCCGAAGGGGAAGAAGAAAAGGAACCCTAGCATCTCGATCTCGGATCAAAAGAAATCCAAAACGGACTCAACCGAAAAGAGAAACAGAAAAGAATCAAAGAAGGGGAAGGTCGGATTCCGAACCCTAACCCTAGATCTAAACCTTATTCCCATCCACTGTTTCGGAAAAGAGAAGAACAATCCAAATCGAAAAGAACAAGGGGAAGAAGGGAAGGGTTGCCGCCTCGCCGGCGTAAGAATATGAATAGTGAAACCCTAACCCTAACTTCATACCCCAATCGGTTGAATCCGAAAAGAGAAACCAACCTCGCCGGGCGTCGGTAAAACCCTTCGCCGGCGCGGGAGAAGAAGACCGAGCCGGGCTCGGCCAAGGGGTCATCGCGGCCAGGCCGCTCGACGACGGCGTGCTCACCCACTGGGGAGCGCGCACGCCGGCGAGGGGGCCAGCGGCGGTGCCATGGTCACCTTCGCTCGCTCTCGGTCGCTCGTTGTGCTCGCTGCGCTGAGGTAGAGAGAGGAGAGAGCGGCGAAGAAGAGAGAGGAAGCAGCCGAAAGAATGAGCTAGGGTTTTCGCTCGGGGGCACGCGGCGTCGGCTTTTATACGAGCGAGATGCGCGCTCGGCCGTCGGATGTGAATGGATGGCCGAGATTGAATGGGCCAAGTCGCGGCCCAGGCGGGCGAGCGGGCCTAGGTCCAGGCCCAGGTTGCGGCCTGGTTGCGGCCTGCGCGCGCGAAAAGAAATGGGCCGAGCCGTTTCTGCGGTTTTTGGGCCGAAACAGTAAAGTTTGAGTCCAATTTTGCATTTTTCCTTTTTCCAGAAAATTGAAAAATGGAAATTGGCTCAAAAGAAAAATAGAAAAAGGTATTTTACCTGTGGGTAAAATTCAAGAAATTGAGTTATTTTTCCGCTGCTAAAGAAAAAGTATATTCTCCAGTGATTTTGAACCGACATGATATTTAACTGAAGAAAAGAAAAGTTTTTCCAGTAAATCTTTATTTCCTGGAAATTGATTAATGGATTAAAGGAAATATAATATACAATTTTCCCTGTGGGTAAAATTCAAGGAAAAGAGAGTTTTTCCACAGCCAAAGAAATTGTTTATTCTCCAGTTAATTTGTACCAACGTGATATTTAATTGGAGAAAAAGAAAGTTTTTCCGCTGCTAAAGAAATTGTTGATTCTCCAGTTATTTTGAACCAATGTGGTATTTAATTGGAGAAAAAGAGTTTTGATATGATTATGATGTTGTTATTTTCTGACCAACGTTGTTAATAACAATATCGTAATGTTAATGATTTATGCATTAATTCTACTTCTGCCCAACGGTGATGTAGAATTAGTGTGTAAGAACAGTTGTGAAAGTTAAAGATTTATGCATTAATTCTATTTCTGTCCAACGGTGATGTAGAATTAGTGTATAAGAATAATTGTATGTTTTGATTTTGACCAACGTTGGAATCAAGGCATGCAAATGATGTTATTTTTATGTTAAGAAAAGTTTTGACCTGGTTTTCATCTTGTCTAAGGTGGATTGGGTAGTCACCTCACCATGTTCCACTGAGTTTGTGGCACCGGTGAGGGAGACAAAAGAGAATGATGCCACTTGAGCAACTAAATAAAGGGATTTTGAATCCCAAAAGATGTCCTATGACTTTTGAGTTTTGAGCATAGGAAGTGGGTCACTGCCAACAAGAAATGTTTTGCTGTGATAAAGAACATGATTGAACCTGCAATTGTGGGCTCAATCCTAGAATGTGACATGGTCACCGAGTACCTCGATAGAATAAAGAGTCAGTTCACTGGCTCTTCAAAGACATATGCTACCCAGCTGATAAAAGCAGCTGGTGACAGAGTGTTACTCTGAAAATAGTGGCATAAGAGAGCTCACTATGCGTTGTCAAAATTATGGCACTATCGTTTAGGCCATATTTTGAGGGGGAGAATAGAAAGACTAGTTAAGAATGATATTCTTCCTCCATTAGAGCTCTCAGATTAAGAACAATGCAGAGAATGCATAAAAGGAAAGTATGTAAAGAAAGATGACAAACGAAGCGCAAGAATTTTACAGATTATTCACACAGACATTTGTGGTCAGCTTTTCTGTAAAGAGTGTGGATGGTTATGATTTGTTCATAACATTCACAGATGATTACTCCCATTATGGCTATATTTATCCAATCAAAGAAAGCAAAGATGTATTGGATAAATTTAAGATATTAAAGATTAAGATAGTCAGGTCTGACCGTGGAGGAGTACTACGGTCGGCATACCCTAAAAGAATGGCATAGTAGCCCAGTATTCTACAACGGGCGAACCTCAGTAGAATAGAGTAGCTAAAAGAATCAATCGTACCCTAATGGATATGGTGGGCAGTATGATAAGTTACTCCACCTTACAGTTGAGCCTGTGGATGGAGGT